>NW_002476523.1:312698-375231 GCF_000189635.1 Tetrahymena thermophila SB210 | reverse complement strand
CTCATCATTTATTTTTATTCATTTGCTTTTATTATTAATTAATTTTATTATTTCATATTTTTTCTTCATTTTTTCCTTCTAATTAACTATTTAATGATATATTTTTTCTTCAATATTTAAAAAGTAGAAATTAAATTGGTGATACATACATACATACATACTCGCACATGGTGACATGCACTCGGGATAGGGGCCCTATATATAATTACTTATACATTATTATTATACGTATACCAATTTATTTATATATAATTGTGGGTAATATATTAGAAGGGAAGGGTCACCTACACCCTAATGGCATTTCTACTAATCTTCCATGATTTGACTACGCATTATGCTCGCTTCCCATTTGTATTCCAGATCTTCTGTTCAGAATGGGGCCTCCTCTTTACCACCTATCAGATTTGGCCCTTCCCTCCTACCAAGGAGACCGCTGGTAACATTCACATTTTTACATGGAATTTTTCGAAATAAAGGGGGCGGTATAGGATTCGAACCCCCGATATCACTGCTAAGACCCTCCGACTCGCCCACTCGAGTCGCTTAGCCCTTCTTTTTTAAATTGGTGATGAAGGTGCATCAGACTTAGGTTCAGCTTTAGCAAAATGCATTAATCTCTCAAATTTGACACTTAACCTTTAGTAAAAACACTTTATTTGTTTTGGATTGTGATATTTTTAATTATAAAAACTAATTAAAAACAATAAAGCTCTTTTTTCTTTTTCTTTTTATCGTGCTTGCTGTTTTGTTTTTTCTTTGTTAATTAAGCTCATCATTTATTTTATTCATTTGCTTTTATTATTAATTAATTTTATTATTTCATATTTTTTCTTCATTTTTTCCTTCTAATTAACTATTTAATGATATATTTTTTCTTAAATATTTAAAAAGTTACAATTAAATTGGTGCAATGGGTGCATCAGGCTTAGGTTCAGCTTTAGCAAAATGCATTAATCTCTCAAATTTGACACTTAACCTTCTGTAAAAACACTTTATTTGTTTTGGATTGTGATATTTTTAATTATAAAAACTAATTAAAAACAATAAAGCTCTTTTTTCTTTTTCTTTTTATCGTGCTTGCTGTTTTATTTTTTCTTTGTTAATTAAGCTCATCATTTATTTTATTCATTTGCTTTTATTATTAATTAATTTTATTATTTCATATTTTTTCTTCATTTTTTCCTTCTAATTAACTATTTAATGATATATTTTTTCTTCAATATTTAAAAAGTGGAAATTAAATTGGTGATGAAGGTGCATCAGGCTTAGGTTCTGCTTTAGCAAAATGCATTAATCTCTCAAATTTGACACTTGAACTTGAGTATAAACAGTTTATTTGTTTTGGATTGTGATATTTTTAATTATAAAAACTAATTAAAAACAATAAAGCTCTTTTTTCTTTTTCTTTTTATCATGCTTGCTGTTTTGTTTTTCCTTTGTTAATTAAGCTCATCATTTATTTTATTCATTTGCTTTTATTATTAATTAATTTTATTATTTCATATTTTTTCTTCATTTTTTCCTTCTAATTAACTATTTAATGATATATTTTTTCTTCAATATTTAAAAAGTAGAAATTAAATTGGTGATACATACATACATACATACTCGCACATGGTGACATGCACTCGGGATAGGGGCCCTATATATAATTACTTATACATTATTATTATACGTATACCAATTTATTTATATATAATTGTGGGTAATATATTAGAAGGGAAGGGTCACCTACACCCTAATGGCATTTCTACTAATCTTCCATGATTTGACTACGCATTATGCTCGCTTCCCATTTGTATTCCAGATCTTCTGTTCAGAATGGGGCCTCCTCTTTACCACCTATCAGATTTGGCCCTTCCCTCCTACCAAGGAGACCGCTGGTAACATTCACATTTTTACATGGAATTTTTCGAAATAAAGGGGGCGGTATAGGATTCGAACCCCCGATATCACTGCTAAGACCCTCCGACTCGCCCACTCGAGTCGCTTAGCCCTTCTTTTTTAAATTGGTGATGAAGGTGCATCAGACTTAGGTTCAGCTTTAGCAAAATGCATTAATCTCTCAAATTTGACACTTAACCTTTAGTAAAAACACTTTATTTGTTTTGGATTGTGATATTTTTAATTATAAAAACTAATTAAAAACAATAAAGCTCTTTTTTCTTTTTCTTTTTATCGTGCTTGCTGTTTTGTTTTTTCTTTGTTAATTAAGCTCATCATTTATTTTATTCATTTGCTTTTATTATTAATTAATTTTATTATTTCATATTTTTTCTTCATTTTTTCCTTCTAATTAACTATTTAATGATATATTTTTTCTTCAATATTTAAAAAGTAACAATAAAATTGGTGCAATGGGTGCATCAGGCTTAGGTTCAACTTTAGCAAAATGCATTAATCTCTCAAATTTGACACTTAACCTTGAGTAAAAACAGTTTATTTGTTTTGGATTGTGATATTTTTAATTATAAAAACTAATTAAAAACAATAAAGCTCTTTTTTCTTTTTCTTTTTATCGTGCTTGCTGTTTTGTTTTTTCTTTGTTAATTAAGCTCATCATTTATTTTATTCATTTGCTTTTATTATTAATTAATTTTATTATTTCATATTTTTTCTTCATTTTTTCCTTCTAATTAACTATTTAATGATATATTTTTTCTTCAATATTTAAAAAGTAACAATTAAATTGGTGCAATGGGTGCATCAGGCTTAGGTTCAGCTTTAGCAAAATGCATTAATCTCTCAAATTTGACACTTAACCTTGAGTAAAAACAGTTTATTTGTTTTGGATTGTGATATTTTTAATTATAAAAACTAATTAAAAACAATAAAGCTCTTTTTTCTTTTTCTTTTTATCGTGCTTGCTGTTTTGTTTTTCCTTTGTTAATTAAGCTCATCATTTATTTTATTCATTTGCTTTTATTATTAATTAATTTTATTATTTCATATTTTTTCTTCATTTTTTCCTTCTAATTAACTATTTAATGATATATTTTTTCTTAAATATTTAAAAAGTGAAAATTAAATTGGTGATGAAGGTGCATCAGGCTTAGGTTCTGCTTTAGCAAAATGCATTAATCTCTCAAATTTGACACTTGAACTTGAGTATAAACAGTTTATTTGTTTTGGATTGTGATATTTTTAATTATAAAAACTAATTAAAAACAATAAAGCTCTTTTTTCTTTTTCTTTTTATCGTGCTTGCTGTTTTGTTTTTCCTTTGTTAATTAAGCTCATCATTTATTTTATTCATTTGCTTTTATTATTAATTAATTTTATTATTTCATATTTTTCTTCATTTTTTCCTTCTAATTAACTATTTAATGATATATTTTTTCTTCAATATTTAAAAAGTGGAAATTAAATTGGTGATAGAATAGAATAGAAATACTCGCACATATAAATGCACTCAGAATACATCTTAAAATTAAAATTAAATTTTATTTTGTTTATATATATTTTTATTTGTTTTATTATGTATTTATATAGATATAAGGAGATAATTTGTAAATAAAACATTTTAGGTTCTATAGGTTTATTATAAAAATCTAGCATTTATTTGATTTATTTTTTTATCTTTTTTATTGCACTAATATTATTTTATTTATGAATTTAAAGAATAATTTATAATTTAAAAGTTTATTCTATTTTGATATTTATTTAAAATTTACACAGATTTATTTTAAAATTTTTAGCTCAATGGAATTTTCATAAAAATTCAAAGTAAAAGGCAAGTGTCTTAAATCATAAAGATTAGTTGTCTTTAATTTAAATTTCTAATGATAAACAGCTGGTGAAAAAAGGATGAATCAATATAAAATGTTTGAATAATATGATATATTTTATTATTTAATATTTTTAAAAAGTGTTTTTAACCTAAAATATAAATAGATTTATAGTTGTTATTATTGATTTTAAATTTATAAATATCATTCATATTTTTGTAAGTAAATAAATTATTTATTAAAAATAAAAAAATTTAAAAATTAAATTTACTTAAATAAATTAAATCCTCTTAAGCAAACCCTCCGAATTCTCCAAAAACGATCAAATAATTTGGAACTTTTAGTTTAATATATCTTATTAAATTAAAAAAATACCAAGCTTTTATATGCCAGTTATATTATTATCTTAAATATTATCCATGAATCATATTTCTATCCTTTTTTTATTTATCATGATTAATTAATTAGATACCATGATTTAAATAAAACCTTAGGGAGAAATCAAATTTTACTTTTTATTTTAATTTTTGTGTTATATTTCTTTCTACAAAAATTAGTGTTTATATCTTGGTGCCATAATTATTGAGGAACTACAGGATTTATTTTCCTCTTTTAGGGGAAGTGTCTTCCTCAAAATATGCTCAATTAATCATTATTTTAAGCATATTAAAGTATATTCTAATATCTTAAAATAATCTATTCTTCAATAAAACTTTTAGAGAATGTATATTAATTCATAAAATGACTAAAATTGGTTGTAAAAATTTTTTTTCAGTTTAATGATAAATAAAAATAAATTTAATTTATAAAAAAAGAAAATAATTAGTTAAAAATTAAATGTAAGAAAAAATTAAAACATAAAATTTATTATTTTATTAAATAAATAAACAGATGTTGAGCGAGAAATAAATTATATTAGAATATAATATTCTTTATTAAATATCAAATATATTGTGGTCATTTAATTAATTAATTAATCAATCATATATAATTAATTTTATAAGCAAAAAGAAAGTAATTGAAATAGTTTGAAAAAGAAATTTTATTCAAGAAGGAAATAAAGCTAAAATATAAATTAGAATTTAGGGAATATATATATAAAAGTCAGAAATTAGTGAAAGATGAACGAGAAATTGAAAAATTCTATTGTTTATGTTTCGATAATAAACAATAAGAACGAGCCAATTTTAATGAAAAACTACAACCATTCAAAGCAAGAAGAATTAAACTTTTAAATGAATATATTTGCCACATTAGATATGATTGATAATCAAATTACCAAAAAGATTTTAGTCACAGAAAATAAATCATAGATTAGCTCATTTTTAGGTTGTTTAAATTCAGTTTATCTTGCTGAAGATGAATTTGATATTTATGGTTATTATACAGTTGGATAGTTGAAGATTTTAGTCATTTTGCGTCAAAAAAGCAATATGGCAAACTATGATGAAAGACATATCAAAAATTTGATGAATGAAATTTATTAGTTCTATAGATAAGATATTTTAAATCCCTTTAACCAAAATATAGATGATCATTAACTAACTAAAAAGTTCCATTCAAAGCTAGATGAGACTGTTAGCAAGTATCAAGAAATCCTAAAAAAGGGAATTTGAGAAACTAGCCAAAAAGATATTTTAAATTTACAAAAGGAATTAATTAAACAAAAACAAACAAACAAATAAATTGGTTGATTGATTGATTAATTAATTAATTAACACATAAAATTTTTTTGTTTTCAGATGAGTAAAAAAATGATTAAGATAAACTTGATTGATTGATTTATATATAAATTATGTTGTAACTAATTATAAATTAAATACAAATACATTAAAAAGAGTAAATATTTTAGTTTTTATTGATAATTAGATAAAATATTGGTTATTAAATTCATTTATAGTTATTAAATATTGATTTCTCAATTATTTATTTATTTATTAGTTTGTTTGTTTATTTATTTATTTAACTATTAATATGGCTTTTATAAGTTTATTTAAACTAGAGTTTGAAATTTATTTTAAAACTAATTCCTTATTATTTTAAAGCTAGCTTGCTAGCTAAAAAATTTCTCAAAATACTTTCAAAGGTGATAATTGAAATTATTTGAAAATATTTTAAATAAAGTCTTTAATTTAAATATTTATATTGTAAGATTTATTTAATTGAAATCGGCCAATTCAAAGATTTATTAAGTGAATATCTCAATTTATTAATTATTTTGCTTCTGCATATTCTTTTACCATACTCTTTAATTAATTATTAGTAGGCAATTTGAAAAATAAAGGTTTTTTCATTGCAACTGAAATGGAGTAATTCTTTTTGTTCTTTTGTAAATTAATGATAAAAGTAATTAAAACAAATCAACAAATAAATAAACAAAATTTTACTTCAATGCTCATTTATTAGAGTATAATCATGGATCCTCTATATGATTCATACAGCTAAACATATCTTTGCCAATGTTAAGAAAGATAATTTTACACTATCTGATAAACTAGAACACTTAATTTATTATAAAAGAAATGAATGTTTCAAAATAAATCAATTAAGAAGTAAATAAATAAGTATAAATGGAATATATCTTACTAGTCAGTTATTCTTGCATTATTCAAATGAGCCAATCCACTATATTAGTAAATTAATAATTATTTATTTGAATTATATAAATGAATAATTGTTACCTTGGCTGATAATAAGGATCCTGTTTCTTTTTAGCTTCCAATTTGATTTCATAAAGCAAATCACTGTATTTGTTAGAAAATTAGCGTACAATAAGCTCTTTGAATCTCTTCTTTTTTTATTTGGTTTCTCTCCACTATTTCTAAATATTTAATACTCTCTAAACAAAACTAATTCCCTTTGTTTTTAAGTCTGTTATCTTTGAACTTTATTGCAGGTAATTTGAAATTATATTTTCTGCTTTTTTTTCACATTTTTAATGCAGAATTTGAGCAAATTTATTGGTAACAATACAGCTCAAGCTCAAAACTCTTTTTTCTGGATAGAGTCCAATTTTTCTCAATTTAATCATCCAATTTGCAATAGCTCTTATAGCAATAAACTTTTATTTAAATAAATAGCTTAATTAAAAAAAAATATTTTTTTCTTTCAAAAATTAAGAAATTCCTTTATTTATTTATTTATTTTCATTAATTCTTTCTAATAAAGTTAAATAATTTATTAACTAAATCAATTTAATTTTTTGTTTTCTATTGAAAAGATTTTTTTATTTTAAAATATTTGACGAGTTTTTGTTTGTTTAGATAATTTATTTGAAAACTAAAAATTACTTTAGCTCTGTGTTGTATTTGCTTTTTTATCATTTTAGCACGAAGCTTTTCTGCAAAAAATTTAAGGAAGATAATTGACTTGATTAGTTTAATCCATACTAGCTACCACAATTGATATTTACAGTTTCTTTCAATAATTTTCTTTTTTTCTATTTGAAAAATAGATTTTAAACAACTTATTCTAAACCTTTCTTCAACTTCTTAGCATTTTTCTTAAAACATTTAATTTTTCCTTTCTTAAACTTCTTATTATTTAGTTTCATGTTCTTCCTAATATAAAAAGTGAAAATTAATCAATAAAAGCTGGAAAATAAAAAAGATTTATTTTACTTTCTGTTTTAGCATTTTTTAATATTTATCAAACATATCAGGCATATTAAACTTATTGAATTAGGTAATATTTTTTCTTTTTTTACCTTCTTGACTTTGAATAATAAATTTTCTGTCCTTTTGCATAATTTCAGATTTGTTTATCAACGATAAGTTTTTCATACTTTGAATTGGAGATGTGTTGGTTGAGTGAAACAATAAAAGCTTTTCTTTATTTTGTTATTCATTTTAAATGCTTTCTTGGACTTTCATTTCTCTTTCTTTAGTTTATTGCATTTGTATTTGATTTGCTTCTTCAATTGCTTTCATTTTTTATTTTTTATATTTCTGGTAAGCTTCATTCATTTATATTTTTTATTCACCAAAGCTAACTTAAACCTACACAGTCATATCAACTTCTGGATAGAGTGACAAAAACACAGTGTCGATATGAAACATTTTCTTTCCTCCTTCTGCATAAAGTTTATAAGATCTTCCCTTTATATTAATCAATTAAACATTTTTAAAATCAATCTATTTATTAATTGTTTTTTAAAACAAACTAATCAACAATAATAATTATTATTTCATACTAAATACTAAAATAAAGTTAAAAAGTATTATTTAAACAAACAAACAAACAAAATCTTTAATAGTTTACATCAAATTCGTCATCTGAGTTAAAAGTATTTGGTCTATTTGCTGTTTTAGAAATAAATCCTTTTAATTTATTTTGAGATGCTTCAGAAGCGTTCTTTATTTTTACAGCTAGTTTTTATTAAAAATGTTAAATTAATTAAAAGGATAAATTTATTTTATTTTAAAAATTTTATTAATTTAATCAATTTTTATTGTTAATCCAATTAATACTTTCAAAATTTTAAGTTTTTTCAGTCAAATTTTATAACAAAATGCTGCACTATTTTCATTAAATTAGTTTTTATTATTATTCTTGTTTTGTTTAAAACAAGAAGAATTATTTTGCTTAATATTTAGCTTGATATATTTAAAACTTTTTTATGATTTCCTAAAAATAAATCCATATTTTGTTTGTTTGTTTGTTTGTCATGGCTATAACTAAATAGCTTCTTGTTGTAAATTTGAATAATAAATCTTGTGCTTGATGTTTAAGACTAGGGTAAAAATGTATTGAAACCTTTAATATTTCTATTTTTATAATGTTACTGCTTTAATATTTCAAAAAAAGGAGATAATTTTAAACTTTATTAATAGATTTTCTAAATTAAGATCAAGCAATCATTTAAATTAGTATTTGAATGGAATGAGAAATTGATTTTATTTCTAAAAAATAGATAGATAGATAGATTTATTGACTAGTTTTTGTCTCCTGTTTAAGAATAGTTTGTTGGATTTTAATTGAGCAGAAATATTTATATTGTATTTAAATTACTTAGCTTTAAAGGTGATGGCTTTGATCTGATTGGTATTACAAAATAGTAGAAGTTATGGGAAGAAAAAAAGAGACTTTCATTTTTTGTAGCTGTTAGAGTGTATGGATTGAGACAGTCTATTTACACTTTATTACTTAAGGTTGTTTCTTAATTGAGGATTTAAGAAGAAACTAGAGATTAGCTTCTTCCTACAAAGTCGAACTTATTATTCTTTGAATTGAAAAATTTAAATGACTTTCCTTCTGCTCTATCTAAAAGCTCAGTATTACTTAGATATTACTCTATTTACGCCTATGTAACTTTTGAAGTTAGATTTGTTTAACTTATTCTGTTTCTACTTTCTGCAGTTTTTGGAACGCACAAATATTTTTGTGAGGAATTCATCTGATTTTCATGAGCTAAGTTTCTTTTTTCATTTCCTTAATTTAAATTATTACCAAGATAGGAACTATTTTTAAAAGAAAAAAACTGCTGATCTGATTGGATGAGCTTTGCAGCTGTGCTTGCTTGAGATGAAGAATTTTGATAAAATAGAAAATCGTTTAGTTTTTATTGCATTAAGCCTTTAGTGCTACCACTTGTGCCAGTCAGAGTGCTTACACTTTTTCTATGATTTCCAAATGATATTTTAGATTAATTTGGAGTAAAAGGATCCTGCAGCAGCTTATTTGAATTTTAGCACGATAAATTGTTGTTGCTTTTGCTCGTTTGACTTGAGTGGGTTTTTACTAACTCTAAATGCTATAAATTTTGCTTGATGTTTCCTCCTTTAATCTAAAATCTTTAAAGTATAGAAAAACCATCTACATTTTGTTTTTATGATGAGGATGATGATAATTATTGATGATTTTAATTATTCACTGAAGTTAAAGGTGGCGATTCATTATCTTTTTTAGCACTTTTTTCATTCTAATTGTTTCTAAATTTATTGCTTACTCTTGCTTGGTCTTAAATGAAGTTTGTTCTTTTAACAGGTTCAAGCATTATTCAATTTAATCCAAGACAGATAGATAGAGAACAAAATAGCTTTCTAATTATTTATTTAATTAATTAATTGAATTATTTGTTATTAATTAATTGTGGTACTTAATAAACTTTTACTGATAAAATTTTCTAATAAAGAGTAAATCATAAGTTATTATTATTATATTTATTTTTTTTGCTAGTTAATTTTTAAACAATAAATAATATTAGAATTGAGAGTATTTCTATGCAAGTATCATTTACAAATTTGAATAATTTAGATACAAAACTAAATTTTAAAATAGCCTATTTCATATTTTTAAAAGTTTTTATTATGTAAAATATATTAAATGTAAATAAAATATTAAATAGATCTATCTCAGTTTAGCATTAGTTTGAAATTAATTATAAGTTAATTTAATCTTATTATAATAAGCTTTTTATAAAAATTCATTTTATTTCAAACTGTAACAAAGTAAATTAAGTATTTCAATATTTAAATTTATTTACATTCAAAAAAAATAATATTTATTTTAATACAATAATTATTCGAAAGTATTTTTATTTTCCATAAAAAACTACTAAAAATAGAAAACAATAAGCTTTATAGAAAATAAAAATTTAATTTTCCTCAGATGTTCCAAAGAAACAGTTTGTTTTTAGATCTGTAAAGATTTTTTAAAATGTGCAAGCCTACATAATTATGAAGCCAAATTTTAAAAAATTGTTAAAAATTAAACAAATTTAATAAAATTATTTCTTAAATAAATTAAATTTTTTTTTATTTAATTAATTAATTATAAATATTAAATAAACACAATGAATTCTATTAAATAAATTACATTTAGTGTTAGTATTTGATATATAAATAAAAAAAACAAAAAATAATACTTGATATCAAGTTTATTTTTCCTTTATATTTCAAACAAAATAGAGTTTAATTTATAAATATTAATAAATTATATTCATATTTAAATAAAAATTAAAATAAAATATAAATAAATAAATGCTAAAATAAAATGTTTGCCATTAAACTTTGTTTAGTTTTTACATGAAGCATTTTCAAATAAAATTTAATAAACAATAGATGTATAGCAACATTTAAATCAAAATAACACTAATAAATTAAGAATAATCCGAGAATTATATTTAAAAATTAAATAAAAAAAGCATTTTTGACATAAAATTATTTTGTTGTCCTCTTGATATATTTTTAAAATAAAATTTAGTATGAAAAAAATATTTTTTAAATTTATCTTAGCATTCTTAAAACAGGATAACAGAATTTAAGTAAAATTTTTGAAAAATAAACTCGTTTTAGGTCATAAGTAAATCAGTAAACAACGTTTAATTTAAAATTATTATAAATATTTATAAGTGTGCAATATTAAATTTAAAATAGAAAGATAGTTTTATATATACATTTTCATACATTTTTTATTAGGTATTAATTTAACCAAGTAGTTTAATTAGTTTAAAAAGAAATAAATAAATAAATACAAATTTTTAAATCAGTTTATTTCAAAGCAACTAAAATATATTTTTTTATTTTATCATTTTTTACTAAGAAGAAATTTTAAGCTTAAGGAAAGAAGTAAGCAAAACGTAAGATTTCTATATATCCTTCTATTAGCTTTCATGGATTTAGACATATGAATATTAGGTAATAATATCAAGTTATTATAAAGATTTGAAGAATTACTAGAAATGTTAAAGACTATTATGACGCAAGAGAAGATTCTATGCTTTACTTTGATTTAATGCAGTTTTAGAATTTTAAATAGTAATTTGACATGTTTTCTTAATAGAATACTGTATAAATGAACTTGATTAATTCTGATAAGCTCAGTAAGATTGAGAGTAAAAAAACAAATATTTCTTAAAATTAGATTTAATAAGAAATAAATGTTCCAAAGAAGCAAATAACTTTGATTTTTAGTATTGTCTTGGTCTTTTTCAATGTAAAATAAGCAGTGCACTTTGATTCACTTGATCATAAATTATTATTTTAAAAATTATTATAAAATAAATAAACTCTTTTTTACTTAAAATAAAATCACAATAAAAATATTTTTAGCATTATTTTTGTTAAAAATAATCGAATGGAAATAAAATTTTTCTTTTAATTTTAATATTTTTAGATTTAATTTGCTAAAAAAGAGAGTTTATAACTGAAATAAATGCTTGTTAATTGTTTTAAATCCTATTTCAAATCTTTTAATTTGTAGAAGACATCACAAGGAATAGTTAATTTTTTTAAGTATGACGCAATAAAAAAGTAAAATTAATATTTCTTTGTTAAATTAATTACCAATAATGGCAAGTTTCAAGTAAGCTTGTTAATTTAAATAAGAATGAATAGTAGGACCAGCATTTAATTATAATTAGATTTTAATTATCTTAAAAACTGTAATTTATTTCAAAAGTTCTATTAACACAACAAGAATATCAAAAATATCTATCTATATCAATATATATTCCCAAAATAAATAATAAGTAAATAGCTCACAAACAAAAAATGGAAACAAATAATGAAAAATATAGCTACACCTCTCTTTCAAGAGTAGAAAGTAAATGATTTCTATTGAATGCACTTTTTTAATTGCTTAAATCTATTTTCCTTAAAACAGATTTTCCCATTTTCGAAAAGATTTACTCCGTTTGCAAAGAAAATTAAAACAAATTTAGCATTGAATTGGTAAAAAAATAAAAAAAGGATTTGGTTTAATATAAATCGCATCTCATAAAACGCGCTTAATTTGATGATGGATGGTTTTGCTTTTACACAGACAATCTTGGAGATCATTCACATTTTGAGTGCAAAGAAATTGTTCTCACTGTGCATGGCTTCCCAGGTAAAAAAATCATTTCGCTTGATATCTTTTGTTATTTTATCTTATTTTTAGTAGAAATTGATCTAATATATAAAGACGTCTTATATTGCGTAATAATTGCATTTTTTTCATAATCAAAGCTAATTAATTGAGTCAATTCAACCAATATCTATCTTATTTTAACGAATTTCTAATGCCAAAAAAGTTTAATCTTAAAATTTTAAATAGGAAACTGGAGAGATTGGCAGCCCATAGAGACGTATATTGGGAATAACTTTTGTAGATGGATCAATTTATTTGTTCCTGGATTTGATGGAGAAACTGAAACAAACAGAGGAAGCTACAAAGGATACATAACTTAATTAGCAGATTTGGTTGTAAGATTGATCAAAGAGCATTTAAAGATAAGTTAAAAAATGATTCTATTTGGATATTCAGGCGGAAATATCGTAGTAAGATTGCTATAGTAGAAATACCCTGAAATTTGTAAAGCCCATATTAATTTAGTTGGACCAACAATCATTTGGAATCCTGCTCATTTATATATGTATCATGTCTTTAACACCTTTGATAGGGAATTTAAATTAAGAGAGCATCCAGAATAGCTTGAAGATCCTAAAGTGAGAGAAAAATTGTATGAAAAATTCAAATTATTTTAAATGGGAGATTATTTCGTCTATGAGAAAGTCCCAATATGGTGCGACACACATGAAACTCTCATGATTTGGTTTAAAAAATTCCTTAGTTTTCCTGAAGGTTGGTCTAAATTCTATGAAATAGGTCACAATTAATAAGACATATTGAGATTCTATGCCACTGGAGATATAGATCCCCTTGTAGACTCTTAACTATTATTCTATGAATTCTACCATAACACGTATCTTAGATAAGTATTCAAAATAACAGATGAACAAACCAAATAAAAAATACTCTCTAACAAGTATCTCAGTCAGCTTAAAAACTTTAATTTTGAAAACGTCCAAGAAAATTTCTTATTCATGTTCCCAAGAACTGGCCACACAATTCATATTAAAAGAGCCTATGAATTAGCCTTCCCTTTAAAATGCTTTATTTCTCTAATAAATATACTCCCTGACAATTACTACGAAATTAACAAACAGCAAACCCCAAATAATCCTTACATAGGAAATATCTTTATACCAAAATTATGAAAAACTTGATTTAAAATAAATAATAAAAAGTTTATAAAATTTAAAAAATTAAATTAATCAATAAATTTAATATTTTCTATCATTAAATATTTCAATTGCTTAGTATAAAAATTAATTAAATTTATTTTTATAAAATTTACCCAATAAATAATCTTGTAAAAATATATTTTCTATTTTTTTGTTATTTATCTTTTATAAAAAAAGTTTTATGATGTAAATATAAAACAAATACAAATTTTAAAATTAGTATTTTAAATAATTGATAATAAAAAAGTTAAAAATCAATTTAGTTAAAAAATGTTTAATAAAAAATTTAATTATGCATTTTAATTATTATTAAATTTTAGCTAAAAATTAAATAAATAATTAAAATAATAAATTGAAAATATTTGTTTTAATTTTAATATTGTCGATTAAATAACTATTTAATTATAAAGAAAAGATTTAACATATTTTTTTAATGATTAAATGTCATTTTTATAAGTAAAATTATTTTTTTTATAGTATTTACTTAAATTAATTATTCAATTTTTTAATTTTTAATTTTAAAATAAAATGATTTTTGATAGTTATTTAATTAAACTAAATTTAAGTAAGATTTTTATTTGATTACTTGAACAAAAATTTTCTATGATTAAAAGTAAATTAAATTTGATTAATTTAAATAAAATATGGGTCAATTTATTTTTTTTATTGATAAATGCTATTTTGACAATTAAAATATTATTTATTATTAGATTAATTGTTATATTGTTAATTTTTTGTAAAAAAATAATTTAAAAATGATCTTTTAGAGTAATTTATTTAAATAAAAAGTAAGATTTATATTTTTATTTTTTTACTTTAACAAAATGTTCTTAGATTAAAAGTAAATTAAATTTAATTAATTTTAATTAAAATTATGAAATAAAAATATTGTAATAAATTTTATAATCAATTAGAGTTATTTATAAAATACTTAAATAATATTTTTGTATTGTATTTAAATGATTTGCATAGTAATAATGATTGAAAAAAGATTTCATAAATTTTAAAATAAGAATAAAATAAAACATATAAATATTATTTTAAATGGTTAATAGTTTATTTTAATTCATCTTCTTCTTAAAAATGAGAAGATAGAACAGCATGATTATCTGTTGTTATTTGGAATTTAGTTACTTGGCTCATTTTAGTATTAAGAGTATTATATAAATATGTCTTCAAGAGATGCTTGTGTAATTGAAAAATCTTCAATTATTTTATTGTGCTTTAAATTTTGTAAGAAGAAAAATGACTTAGAGAATAAAAAGTGTTAACTTGGGACTTTATAAACGATTCTTTCATCATAACTTTTTATGTCTTGTTAATTTAAAATTTCTGCATCTGGGTATTACTATTTGATAAGTCTGTTAATTTAATCCTGATTTTTTTATGGCACATCTATAAGATTTACAATTATTTTATATCCTTATCCCTTTCTACTTTTTAAAATCTATAAATTATCAAGGCATTTAAACTTTCCATTCACTTAAATACCAACTTTATCACATAAATCTTCTGCTTCTTATAGCGAATGAGTCGTTAACACAATAGATGACTCTCTATTTTATAAGTTAAAATAACCATTCAACATTTTTTATTTTTAATTAATTACTTTTTTTATAAGATGTCTTTCAAGCACTTCCATAAATATCTTTTCGCTATTGGATCTAATCCTTTTTTTAAGTTAATTCATTCATTAATTATTTATTTAATTATTATAAATTTATGAATAAAAATAATACCTGTTGAGGGTTCGTCATAAAATTATAAAGAAGGTGAAGCAATCAAACAGTTAGCAACACACAACTTTCTTTTATTTCCTCCAGATAACTTAGAAGATTATACTTTGTAATGAGATAATTGCATGTATTTTAGATAATATCCCACAACCTCTTTTAAGTCTTTTCCACTCAGTCCTTTCACTCTTCCGAACACATTTAAGTGCTCTTTTGCCTTCAAATACTCCCATAAGCAGTTCTATTTGTTTAATTTTTAAAGGAATTATATTACGTTTAAAATTGATTGGTTAACTTACATTTTGAGGGCAGACTCCAATGTTGTCAAAATAAATACTTGAGCTTTCATTGATATTCTTGTTATTGAGATATATTTATCCGCGAGTTTTAGCTATATTAGCAGTTATCATGCCAAACGTTGTTGTCTTACCTGCACCATTAGGTCCTAACAAACCAAAAATTTATCCTTTTTCAACTCCAAATGTAGTTCCTCTGACGGCACAAATATTCGCAGGGGAGCTTGGATAGACTTTATAAATTTGATCACACTTTTAATTTAGTATTTTGAAAGTGTTATGAATATATTTTTTAAATGAAAATATAATAAATTATCATACTTTAATAGGATCTCTATTATTTGGATCTTAAACTCTGTTAATTTCATTTTAAACTCCTTCGTCAACTTATTCTTCTAAGTCTTATGGCACATCCTAATTTGAACCTGCTAAGGAGTAATATTTCCTCTCATAGATCATAACACCAATCATATAAACGATACCTTAAACTATTATGGCAATGGAATAATGCTACCATTTACTGAATATTTAACTTCCTCTTAAATCTGAACTTTACATAGCCTATCCCATTCTTTTCTAAGAGTCAATATTAGCCAAGGCTATTAACATAAAAAATATTAATTTCATAAAATAAATAAATAAATGAATCAATTTAATTAATTAATCAGCTAATATTTTAGTTTTCAATAGCATTTTAACTTATAAAAGTAAATTAATTATTAGTTAATATATTTTATTTTCAATAATAAAGTTCATATAATGTAGTCTCTCAATACATTATTCATTTATTTTATGCAGAAAAAATCAAACATTTTCTACTTATATGATATATACTTTGAAATTTGATTTTTATTTTAAACATAAATAAAGAAAATTTTAAGGTAAATTAAAAATAATTTAAATAACTTATTTAAAAATTAAAATAAGTTTGTTTTACCTTTTTCTAGGGTCAAGAAAGGAGATAATAATAGCGTAACATATTGTAAGATCTGATATAAATCTGGAAGGGAGAATCTTGTGATCATGAGTAGAATGGAAGGAATTGTATAATTCACAAAAAGAGCAATTATAGGGAAATATTTAAAAGCAGAGTTGCTATTCTAAAAGAAGATACCACAGATATAACAGAAAGTAATTAAGCTAAATCCAAAGCAAGCCATAATTATAAAAAGTGGTTTTAAATAAGGAATTAAAAATTCTACTCTAGCTGAATAAATGCTAATGTAAAAAATTAAGAACGTGATGAAGTAAACAGTGTAATCAAAAGCAAGGGTTCCTAGCCAGTAAGGCAAGGGGCGACAACCCATAATATTCAAAGCGTATTTTATTTATGTTTCTCTTTCTAGGACAGGAGTATTTACATATATTGAAGTGTTGATTGAGTAAGCTTAGACTATAAAGATATTCAAGAAGTACATTTTAAGTGGAAAAACAAACGACTCTTTTAATTGCTTAGACTAATTTTTATCTCCTGTAGCATCATCAAGTACGTCAAAATATTTCTCTAAATTATCAATAAAATGCTTAGCGACATAAACACCTAGAAGCATCTCTGCTATCGGTAACAAAATCATCAGAATAGCTGACCAATTACGAATAGTCATGTAATATTATCTTTAAAACATAGCTAAGAATTAATTAAAAAAGGAATATTTTGGGCTATTGTATAGCGCAATAGGATGAGAATTTTGATCATTAGACAAGATATTAAGACCTCCATCGCTTATTTCATCTTCAATTCCAATCTTGATGAATACATCTTCTAAAGAATTAATTGATAAACTTATCTTTAAAAAAACATTATTTAGAGCACGCACAAAATCAATTTATTTTGAAATATTTCCAATCAAAAAAGAATTTATCTGCATTCATTTTTATATGAAAACAAAATTAATTAATTAGATTAATAATTTACATTAATGAATTCTTCTTTTTCTATAAACTAAAATGCCTCAGAAAACTAATCAATAGACTTAAAAGGAAGGATAAATTTAATGCAGTCTTTCGAACTTTAAACATTGTACTCTGATCCCTGGATAGATTAGAGAACAAATTATTTTATATATTATTTTCTTTCCTCAAATTATTATTTAAATTCATTTGATTTAGCAGATAAAGTCAAGTGATATCCAACACCATACTCTCTCTTTATGTCATCTGAGTGTCCTTCAATTTTCTTTTTACCTTTAGACATGATAATAATTCTGTCTGAAAGTCTCTCAGCTTCTTCCAAATGATGAGTAGTAAGTACTATTGATCTACTATTCTTGATGATTTCCAATATTTTCCAAATCTATTATCTAGAAACGGCATCCATTCCTAACAAATTTGATATTTCTTATTTCACTTTTATAATTTCAATATTTACCTGAAGTTGGCTCATCTAAGTAAATTATTTTAGATCCTCCGACCAAAGCCATTCCTAAAGATAGCTTTCTTTTATTTCCCCCACTTAGATTTTCTGCTAATTTATCTTTTTCGTTTTGCAATCCTACCTCATTGATAATATTTTAAACTTCTTACTTAACCTAATCTGAACTAATTCCTTTTATTCCTGCAATAAATTCCAAGTGTTAAGTGACTGTCATATAATTATACAGCACATCTTTTTAGTTGCAAATACCTAAGTTTTATCTGATTTTATCTATATTTTCCTCCAATTCATCTCCAAAATCTATTGAATAAGTTTGCATGTTAAATCAGAATTTATTTTCTTTTTAGTGAATAATATTTACATAGAATTTTTCCGCCTGTTTTTTCTATCAGACCTGTCAATAAAGATATTGTTGTAGTCTTACCTGCTCCATTGTGACCCAGCAAACTTATTAATTAAATAAGCTTATTATGTATGATCAGATAATTGTTTGAAAAAAAATTACCATAATATTTCATTTTGGAAGAGTTTCATTGAAATGCCATCAACAGCATGAACTGATTTAAAATGTTTTTTTAGATCAATGACATCAATTAATAGTGGGTTCTAATTTGGTTCTACATAATTAGAATTTTGTGTATAAAGACTTGACTACTAATTCAAAATGTTACTATTGTTTGAATTTTTCTTTTTTTCACCTAATAGAGATTCATTTTATATGTTTTTCATATCATTTCCTAATTCAATAACATGCTAGTTACTCATGTGGTTATTTGACTATCCATCGTTTTCATTTAATTGATCGTCAAATTAAACATAATTAGATTTTTATCTTAAAGTTTTTTTGAATAAAAAATCACTCCAAAACTTCTTTTTGAAAATAAAGAAAGGACTTCTTTTTATTCCATATTCGTTTGGGATGATTTCTTCAAGATAAAAATATAAAAGAATGTAAACAAAAATATCAACGAAAAGCATAAAACTGGCTATCTTGTAGTTGTACTAATTTTTTAAAAGTTAAGTTTTTAATAAATTCTTTTATAAATTTTTTCATTTTACTTGATTGCCTAAGACTGATTAGGAAATATCTGAAACAGGGTCATTCTGATTGCTAGTAGCTGGTTAGGTAGATTATTGCTGAGGCTGTAAAATAGAAAAAGATATTGCAGCCTATGGAAACAAACATACCAGTGCAAAAGTTGTGTCTGAAACCTATGTGATTTTTATATATATTGAATGTTAAAATAATAAATCTTTTATATAGTACTTTAGTGCCATAAGTTAGGTAGAAAAATAGAAGTGAAGCCATAGAAATGAAGAAAATTCCAATTTCTCCAGCAAGCTTAGGAGAGCTGAAAAAAGTAGATATAGCAAGTATTTAATGAATTGAAGCAATAAGATACACACTGTAGTTAATTGCAATTATAGAAAACGATCCATTCACTTCATAACCACTAAAATATAAAGAAAGAATAGTTATTAAACCTATTATACCCATGGCCAAATAACTAGTAATCAACCAACCAGATAAATAGGCTCTTTAAGTTAATCCCATAATCTATTTTAATTTATATTAAGATAAATGCTAACAAATCTTTTAATTTATTTTTAATACCTTTTAGGTTTCTTTGTAGCGCTCATGCTTTTCATTTACATAATTGATCAAAAGTTTTTTGGCGTATCCAGTAATTGTGCCTGGTAGGTAAAGAGGAAGCATTAAACTGATCATACTATTCATGAATTTGAAAGGATTTTCATCATCACCTTATTATTATTGCTGCGAAGTAGGTCCTTTAAAACATTTAATAAATTAAATTTTTTATTCTATCTAAAATTAAGCTCTATTTGCTAGCTTGTTTACAATTTTAAAATTCTTAACTCCATTTAAACATTTAAAAAATGATCATTTGGACAAATTCAATTAAAATGAAAAAAAATGCTCTATTTGATTACTCCCTACATAAAATACCCATGCCGATATCAAGGGTACGAGCAGTTCTTTGATAATTTCTTTTTTGCTTGAGTAAAAAAGAAAGTTTTTAACTATTACTGTTTTAGTTTGCTAGATAAATAAGGACATTTATTTGTATTCTTATTTAAATCAAAAATACACTTTCTTATTATGTATATAATCCTAATAAATATAAATAGATATGCATGTATGTATGTATATATATAAATATATAATTAATTATGCATGCATTAAAAGAATTAAACTAAAAACATAATCTAATTATAAAATAGATCATCCATCTAACTAATTATTAAGCAAACTTAATCGGGAACTATAAACATTTTTTCCTTTTTCTGATAAGCAATTTATCAGAAACACAATTTATTCTATTTTATTAAAGCAATTAAATCTTTTTAAAATTTAAATTTAATCCTATAAGTATTAAAAGGGAAAATTTAAATCCAAATTGCTTCATGCATTTTACTAAAAAATAATATCTTGAGTATATATATATATCATTTTATGTATTATAAAATGGGAAGTCTCGAGCAGTGAATAAATTTTAAAAAATTATTACTCCTCCTTATTTTAAAAAATACAGTAAAATGTAATTTTATAAATGCTTAATAAATTAGAGTATTTATAGTGATTGTATTTATGAAAGAGTATTAATAAGGAGATTAATTACATATAATTTTTTATACATTTATTAATATATTTTTCAATAAAGGCACAAATTCAATAAGAATACAAAAAACAAAATCAAGAGTATTTTTCTTTAATATATCAACAATATTAGTATTTTGCTAATAAACAAATAAAATAAAAAATGGAGTAATAGAATAACTCTTTTAATAATCTGGAAGATGTATCCATTATTATTTCTTTTATCTATTATTATATAATCCTTTTTTAAAATAAATAGTTAAAGAAATCTAACTTGAAAGCTCTAACTAGTATTGATTTACAGTTCAAGTAATAAAAAAATATATTTCTAAATTTTTTATTAATATTAAATCATAAAGCTTTAAAAATAATATTTTTTTTCAATAGAAATAATTATTTTAAAATAAACTTCTTCTCTTTTTTATAATGAAAAATTAAGAATAAATTAAATCTCATTCATATCCATCCATCCATTATTTATTTATTCATTAATTTAATTTTTTATTTATTTATTTATTTAATATTTACAAAATAAATAGAAATTGTATTCTTAGTAATGAATAAGTTGCAGAGCTTAACTCTTCTTTAGCATAATGTGAAAAATTAGAATCTTTGATATTAAATCTAAAGTAATAATTTAACTTTATTATCTTTAAAACCATAATTAATTATTTTTACTATAAATTTAATATGCAGTATGGAAAACATTTCAGATGATTAGATAAATTAATTATTTGCTGAATACCCCAGCATAAAGAATTTAGTTGAAACTGGTAATAATGTGAGGTAAATTTAATTTTTTTCATCTTAAATAGAGCCAAGCGATTGTTGAATAAATTATAATATTATCTTATCGCCTAATCTTTTTCTACTATTTATCAAAAACCACACCTATTTGAATCTTATTTTTAAATTTTATTGATTAAAATATAAATAAATATCTTTTTACTAATTGAAATAAATTAAAGCGTTTTATTTTATTTAAATAGCAATGATTAAATGTTTACCCAAATAAGGTTCTTGATAAATACTTTTTACAAAGACTAAGACATGATTAAAGAGCCTAGGTAAAATTTAGTTGTTGATATTTAATTAATAAATTGTTAATATGAAAGATTAAATCAAAAAGAAGTTTAAGGATATATCCTATTAGAAGAAGCTATGAGCAATCTAATTAATCTCAACAGTTTACAGCTAAACTTAGAGTATTCTATTTTAATATATTTTTATATAAGTTTATCTTTCAATATTCATTCATTAAAATTAATTTTTTATTATTTATTCCAAAGTTTTTAAATATTTTTCAATAATAAAAGTGGAAATTAAATTGGGGACTAAGGCGCTTTTTGGATTTGCACTGCTTTACAAAGATTTAAAACACTTACTAACTTAAATTTGCAGCTTTGGTAATTTTAATTTAATTATATTAACCATATTTTATTATTTGAAAAGGAAAAATAAAATAGGTGACAGAGGGATAAGCAGAATTGCAGAAGGAATTAGCAGCTGTGCTAAGCTTACAAATTTAACTTTAAACATAGCGTAAATTTCATTGACTGATTATAAATTAAAAAAATTTGTCAATATAATATTATTCCTAATTGTAAATAAAAACTTAAAAAAGAGAAAATTTAGTTTGCAAGGGAGGTGTATTTTATATTAGTACAGCTTTAATTAGCTGTAGAACGTTGACTCATCTAGATATTAACCTCTCGTAAATAATTTTTATTGTTTTGAAAGAATAAATTTATATTAATTGTAGAGAATTTAATGCATTTTTTAAACTATTTAATCCTTAAACATTTTGAATATATCATTAATTTTTATTTATATTTTATTTATTTTATGTTTTACAAGCAATAATTAAATTGGAGTAGAAGGGGCATATTCTTTAGGAACAGCATTAATTAACTGTACGTTACTTATTAATCTAAAATGTTTGCTTGGGTAATTTTAATTTTACAATTTTGAGAATCTAAAACATCAATTTTTTGGTTTGTTTTTGAAATTAGTTTCAAATAATTTTAATTAATAAATTTACTAATAATTAGTTTTATTAATTATGTTTGAGTAGGCGAAATAAAATTGGTGATGATGGAGCATAAAATATTGTAATAGGTTTAAGTACATGCACTCAAATTAAGAATTTAGATTTTGGAATGGAGTAAATAAACTTCATTTTTGTTATTTAAAAAAGCGAAAATTATTTTTTACATAAAAATTTAATTCAAAAAACTTAAAGTTAAAAATGATCTTTTACTTATTTATTTATTTAATTTAAATAATAAAAGATTAAATTAAATTAGAAATGATGGAGCTTCTGCTATTGGTACAGCACTTGGTAACTTAAAATTCCTTACTAATCTTAAATTATAGATTTGGTAATATTAATTTTATATTTATTTATTAATTAATTATTTAATGAATTATTTACTTTAAAAACTTTGAATTATTTTGTATGTTTAGATTTAAATTTTAAAACAAATTTAAATATCAATGAATTAATTTACTTTATTTGAAAAGGGGAAATAAAATTGGTGATAAAGGGGCTTAAAATATTGGATTAGGTTTGAGTTATTGCACTCAGATTACAGATTTAGATTTTAGGATAAAGTAAATTTATTTCATTTATTATTTTTGAAAAGATTATTTCAAAGTTATTTAATTAAACTTCATTAAATAGATTTAAAATTTATAAAATGTCTTTAATTTTTAATTTATCTTGATTTTCATTCATAAAAGCTCAAATTAAATTGGGGATGATGGAGCTTCTGCTATTGGCAAAGCACTTGGTAACTTCAAATTCCTTACTAATCTTATTTTTTCCATTTGGTAACATTAATTTTATATTTATTTATATATTTATAGATTTACTTTAAATTATTTTGTATGTTTAGATTTAAATTTTAAAACAAATTTCAATATCTAATAAATTGATTTATTTTGTTTAAATAGGGAAAATAATATATGCGATAAAGGAGCTTAAAATATCGCGTTAGGCTTAAGTAACTGCACTCAGCTTATAAATTTAGAATTTGGGATAAGGCAAATAAATTTATTTCATTTATTAATTTTGAAAAAATTATGTCATATTTTTTTAACTAAACTTAATTAAATTAAAATTTATAAAAAAGCCTTTAGTTTTTAATTAATATTGATTTTCATTTATAAAAGTTAAAATTAAGTAGGGGATGATGGAGCTTATACTATCGGTACAGCACTTGGTAACTGCAAATTCCTTACTAAACTTAATTTTTAGATTTGGTAACATTTATATAATATTTATTTATTTATTAACCACTTAAAAATTTTGAATTTATTTTTAATATTATGTATATTTAGATTTTAAAACAAATTTAAAAACCTAATGAATTTATTTACTTTATTTATTTGGAAAGGGCAAATAAAATCGGTGATAAAGGAGCATAAAATATTGGATTAGGTTTGAGTAATTGTACTTAGCTTACAAATTTATATTTAGGGATAAGGTAAATTTGTTTCATTTTTTGTTTTTTAAAAATTATCTCAAAGTATTTTAGTTAAACAAACTTAATAAATTTATAAAATATCTTGAATTTTTAATTAAGCTTGATTTTCATTTATAAAAGTGAAAATTAAATTGGGGATGATGGAGCTTCTGCTATTGGTAAAGCACTTGGTAACTGTAAATTCCTTACTAAGCTTAGCTTTAACATTTCGTAACATTAATTTTATTTATATTTACTTATTTATTTATTAATGACTTTAAAAACTTTGAATTATTTTTTAAATTTATTTAGATTTAAATTTAAATTTTGAAAATATTTTCTTAAAGTTTTTTAATTAAACTTTATTAAACGTTTTTATTAATTTAGATTTTTTATAAAAGCTAAAATTAAGTAGGAGATGATGGAGCTTCTGCTATAGCTACAGCACTTGGTAACTGCTAATTACTTACAAATCTTAATTTTTAGATTTGGTAACATCAATTTTATATTTATTTATTTATTTATTTATTTATTAATTAATTACTTAAAATACTTTGAATTATTTAACATATTTAGATTTAAATTTTAAAACAAATTTAAATTTCTAATCAATTGATTTAATTTATTTAAATAGGGGAAATAAGATCGGTGATAAAGGAGCATAAAATATTGGGTTGGGCTTGAGTAACTGCACTCAGCTTATAAATTTAGAATTTGAGATATGGTAAATTTATTTTATTTATTAATTTTTAAAAATATTACCTAAAAGTTTTTCAATTAAACTAAATTAAATAAAATTAAATTTATAAAAATTGATTTTTATTTATAAAAGTGAAAATTAAATTGGTGATGATGGAGCTTCTACTATCGGTGCAGCAATTGGTAACTGCAAATTCCTTACTAATCTTAATTTTTAGATTTGGTAACACCAATTTTATATTTATTTATTAAATACTTTGAATTATTTAACATATTTAGATTTCATTTTTTTAAAAATATCTAATAAATTTACTTAAATAGGAGTAATAAAATCGGTGATAAAGGAGCATAAAATATTGGATTAGGCTTGATTAACTGCACTCAACTTACAAGTTTACAATTAGGAATAAGGTAAAAAAATTTTAATTATTACTTTTGAAAAAAATTATGTAAAAGTTTTTTAATAAAACTTAATTAAATAAAATAAAAATTTATAAAAATTATTTTAACTTATAAAAGTGAAAATTATATTGGTGATAATGGAGCTTCTACTATTGGTACAGCAATTGGTAACTGCAAATTCCTTACTAATCTTAATTTTTAGATTTGGTAACATCAATTTTATATTTATTTATTTATTATTTAAAATACTTTGAATTATTTAACATATTTAGATTTAAATTTTTTTAAAAATATCTAATAAATTTACTTACTTTGCTTAAATAGGAGTAATAACATCGGTGATAAAGGAGCATAAAATATTGGATTAGGCTTGATTAACTGCACTCAACTTACAAGTTTACAATTTGGAATAAGGTAAATTTATTTAAATTTTTACTTTTGAAAAAAAATATGTAAAAGTTTTTAAATTAAACTTAATTAAATAAAATTAAAATTTATAAAAATTGATTTTCATTTATAAAAGCTATAATTAAATTGGTGATGATGGAGCTTCTACTATTGGTACAGCAATTGGTAACTGCAAATTCCTTACGAATCTTAATTTTTAGATTGGGTAACATTAATCTTATATTTATTTATTTATTTATTAATTACTTAAAATACTTTGAATTATTTAATATATATATTTAGATTTAAAATTTAAAACAAATTTAAATATCTAATGAATTTACTTACTTTATTTTAAAAGGCT
Organism: Tetrahymena thermophila SB210; assembly: GCF_000189635.1. NCBI lineage: Eukaryota > Ciliophora > Oligohymenophorea > Hymenostomatida > Tetrahymenidae > Tetrahymena > Tetrahymena thermophila. The sequence goes on along the minus strand of NW_002476523.1, from coordinate 349,154 downwards.
AAATAAAATCGGTGATATAGGAGCATAAAATATAGGATTAGGCTTGAGTAAATGCACTTAGCTTACAAATTTAGTCTTTTAGATAAAGTAAATTTATTTTAAATTATTACTTTTGAAAAAAAATATGCAAAAGTTTTTTAATTAAACTTAATAAATTAAAATTTATAAAATGTTTTAATTTCTTGATTGTCATTGATAAAAGCTATAATTAAATTGGGGATGATGGAGCGTCTTCTATCAGTACAGCACTTAGCAACTTTAAATTCCTTACTAATCTTGACTTTTAGATTAGGTAATATTAATTTTATATTTCTTTATTTATTAATAACTTAAAAAACATTGAATTATTTAACATATTTAGATTTAAATTTTAAAATAAATTTAAATATCTAATGAATTTATTTACTTTATTTGGAAAGGGGAAATAAAATCGGTGATAAAGGAGCATAAAATATTGGATTAGGCATCAGTAACTGCACTCAACTCAAAGATTTAGTCTTTTGGATAAAGTAAATTTATTTCATTTATAACTTTTGAAAAAAAATTAAGTAAAAATTTTTATTTAAACTTAATTAAATAAAATAAAAATTTATAAAATGTGTTTAATTTTTAATTAATCTTAATTTTCATTTTTAAAAGTTCAAATTTAATTGAGGATGATGGAGCTTGTTCTATCAGTACAGCACTTAGTAACTGCAAATTCCTTACTACTCTTAATTTTTAGATTCAGTAACTTTAATTTAAAATTTATTTATTTTTTTATTGATTACTTTAAAACTATAAATTATTTTATATATTTATATTTAAATTTATTTTAAATTGATTTACTTTGTTTAAATAGGAAAAATAAAATCAGTGATAAAGGAGCATAAAATATTGGATTAGGTTTGAGTAACTGCACTCAGCTTACAAATTTATTTATTTAGATAGGGTAAATTTATTTCATTTATTACTTTTGAAAAATATTATGTTAAATTTTTTAAATGTTTATAAAAAATATCTTAATTTATAAGAGATGATGATAATTTTCTAAGATGCCGTGAAATAATCAACTGTAAAAATATAAAGTTATTGAATCTTTCTATTTAGTAATGATTTTTTTTGCTTAAAATTAATTAGAAAATTAAAAATAAAATTTTTTATTTATTTATTTATTAATGCTAAAATATAAATTTATTTATAAAAAGTTTATTGCCTCAAAAATAATAATAAGAATTCAAAAGATTAGCTTTAAAAATAAAAAGATTAGTTAACTTATATTTAATAATATGAATGTTAAACCTTTATTTATTAATAGTATGTGTTTGTTTACATAGCAATTAAGATTTAAGTATGAAATTTTTCAAATAAATGAATATATTTTTATTATTTAATTCCATTTTATGAAAAAGTAAGTCATCATATTAATTAATTAGATAATTTACTTACCATTAAAATAAATAATTCAAATGTTTAATATATCCTTAAAAAAATAAAATCTTTCTATTGTTGTACGTACAAAACTAAACCATTTATTTGCAAAATAATAACTAACATTATTAATTTACTTTTTAATCTTTTGATTTAATATATTTACTGTTTTAATATATTTTTAATGTTTTTATTTAATATATTTATTTTACTATTTGTGAGATTTAACTTCATTAATTTAAATTCCTATTTTCAATATAAATATAATTTTAACAAAACTCCAAATATAATTTTATTAGCATATTAGAATTGAATAATGAGCAATAAAATTAAAAAATTAAAAATTTAAAAACAAATTTAAACAATAATATTAAATTTACTTGATGAGTATTTAAGATGAATCATGAAAGGAATACTCCTTCATTATTTTCAAGACCTTCTTTGATTTAGCCTATTAAAAATATGATATTGGTTGGGTACATAATACCAACCTAATTTTTAAAAATAATTTTTATTTTAAAATTTTTTTCTTCAAATTTTTAGTACTAAATATGAAATAAATATTTATTTTACTATTTAAAATTTATAATAAATAAATATATCCCTGAAAAGTATTCTATTGGTAATTAACATAGCCTATTTAAATTATTTCTAGCATATAAGTTTAATTTATGTGTACTTTGAAACTTATTATATCCTTTTTTGTGTTACTTGTCATCGTTTTAAAAAAATTTTTAAACAATATTTGATTTAAGGAATAAATTTAATACTTATATTTCTCAATCTGGGCCCCTAAAAGCGCAAAGGCTCATGAAAGATTAGGTTTTGCTTACATAATATAAAATCTTACAGATAAAGCTATAGATTGCTTTAAAAAAGCTATAGAAATAGATCCAAATTTTGCAGAAGCTCATCACAACTTAGGATTTACTTACGAAAACAAAAATATGATTTATGAAGCTTATGATTGCTATAAGAGCATACTTAATATAGATCCTAATTATGTTAAGGCTTATATCAGCCTAGCTCGTAACTATTATCTAGATTATAAAACTGAAGATTCTATCAAATACCTCAAAAAAGCTATAGAAATGGATGAAAATTGTGTAGAAGCTTATGAAATACTTGGGTTTATTTACTAGAATATAAGTAAGAAGGAGGAGGCTATCAAATATTACAAAAAAGCTATTGAAATAGATCCTAATCATTTTAACACTCAGTTTAACCTAGGGTTACTATATTATTAAGAATAAAAATATGATGAGGCACTTACTTATTTTCAAAAAGTCATTGAAATTAATCCAAAAAGCCCTGATTCTTATAATAACATAGGACTTATCTACTATGATAAAGATATGATAACTGAAGCACTTGAGTATTTTAAGAAAGCACTTCATGTAGATCCTTAATATCAATAAGCCCATCATAACTCTGCGGTTATTTATGTAAAATAAAATTTAATATAAAATGCTATTGAAAGCTACAAGAAATCAATCCTAAGTTTCTTGAATCTCTGATAAATTTGGGAGATATTTGCGTTAAGTAGAATTTGTTAGACGAGGGTATTGAATGCTTCAAAAAAATAATTTAAATCGATCCTTATAGTCATTATGATTAATTTTAGTTAGCTTTAATATATCAAAAGAAATATATGAATGAAGAAGCTGTCAAGGCATATAAAAAAGTTATTAAATTAAATCCATAGCATACTAAAGCTCATATTAACTTAGCTGTAATTTACTCTGACTAAAAAATGCTTGATGAAGCTCAAAACTGCTATAAAAAAGCTACTAAATAGATCCAAATTGCTATAATGCTTATTATAGAAATGCAAAAGCTTATAAGTTAAAAGGAAATATTAATGAAGCCATTTAATGCTATAAAAAAATAATAGAAATAAACCCAAAACACATCGACTCTTATCTTTGTTTAGCAATACTGAAAACAACTTAGAAAAGTTATGATGAAGCAATAGCTTGCTATTAAAGCATATTAGCAATAGAGGAGAATAATATAAAAGCCCTAAATAATTTAGGGGACGTTTATATCTTGTAAAATATGTTTGATGAGGCCCTAGATTACTTTAAAAAAATATTATTGCTTGATTCAAGTTATTACCTCGCTTACTTCAACTTAGGAATAATATATGAATCAAAAAATATGCTAGAAGAAGCCTTGGTATATTACAAGAAAACTGAAGAGATGAACCCAAAATTAATTTCCATTTTTGTCAGACAAGGAAATGTTTATTCTTAAAAGAATATGCAATCTGAAGCTTTTGAGTGTTACAATAAAGTCAAAGATAGCGATTTGAATTCCTTATTCGAAGATGATCTTTTTATTTAAACTGATAAAATAGTTGAGTTTATTGAATGCTATGAAAAGACAATATAACTTAATCCAAAATATACTTAAGCTTTCTGTAACTTTATCGTTTTGGTTTTTTATTGGCACACAAGCCCGGTGTTGTAAATAGCTAATTCATAGTTTGGATTTATTTCTAAGGCTTTGTTAAAATTTTCAAGAGCTTAGTCATAAATTTTCTAATTATAATACATAAATCCAATACTATTAAATGTTGCAGCTTTATTGACATCAATTTCTTAAGCTTTAGAAAAGCATTCAAGAGCTTTTTCATTGATTCCATTAGCAGAATACATGCTACCCAATCCAAGATAGGACTATATGAAATCGTGATCTAAATCGATTGCTGCTAAATAGAATTGAGTAGCCTTTTCCATCTACTTGATAGCCTAATTAAGAAGTCCTAAGTAAAGCACTTGAGTGTTACTAAAAGTTCTTTAAATAAAACCAAACTATAAAAAGGCAAAAGTAAGAGTTTTTTAAATAAATTCAAAAGATGATGATGAAGATGATCATGATGATGATTTTAGTCTTTTTAAAGATTTATTGAAAAATGATAATAAGAAAGTTCTTTCAACATCAGACAGACGATTATTATTTTGAAGGCTGTGACTACTATTAATAATAGAATAATGATAAATCCATAGAATATCTTAAAAAAGCTTTAGAAATAGATCCAAATTTCTATTTAGCTTATGATAAACTTGGTTTAGTTAAAAAAGAAAAAAAAATGTTTAACGATTCTATTTTCCACTACAAAAAAGCTCTTGAGCTCAACCCAACATTTTGTTCTGCTATAGAGACTATAGAGACAGTGATGAAAATGCATTTAGATAAAAAAATGATTAAAGAAGCTAAAGAATTCTCTGAATAAGTTCCTAAAAACCTTGATGCTTATTATAAATTAGCAAAAGTTTACTTAGTTCAAAATATGTTTGATGAATCCATTGTCTACTATAGAAAAGTACTTGAGTTAGACTCTAACTACATTGACGCTTATATCTAATTAGGCAACGCTTATTCAGAAAAACTGTTATACGATTAAGCCATAGAGTGCTATTAAAAAATAATAGAAATAGACTAAAAAAAATCAGTCGCATATAATAATATAGGCCTTATATATTTAAGATAAAACATGTTAGACGAGGCACTTGAATAATTCAATAAAGCTATAGAAGCAGACCCAGAATATGAGTCATCCATTTAAAATTCAGGGCTGGTTTATGAAAAAAAAGATTAGAAAGATAAAGCTCTTGAGTGCAATAATAGAGCTCTTGAAATCAATCCTGCTCATAAGAATACATTAAGCAGAATAAATGGACTGAAAAATAAAAATGGAAAATAAGCTTAAGAAACTCACAAAGAAGAGTAGTAGGAGAAAAATCTTTAAACTGCAAAAGATTACTATGAAGAAGGAAATAAATATTACACTGAATTGAATGATGATGAATCAATTAAGTGTTTAAAAAAGGTTATTGAATTAGATCCAAACTACTCTAATGCTTACGACAAACTAGGTTTTATATTGAAGGCAAATAGAAAGTATGAAGAAGCTAATTACAAAAAGCTATAGAAATAAATCCTAAGTGCTTTGCTGCTATGGAAGAAGTGATGAATTATTATTTGGATAGAAAAATGATAAAAGAAGCTAAAGAGTTCTACGAATATGTGCCTAAATGCATTGAAACTCATTATCATTTGGATTTGGGTAGGATTTACTAAGACTAGAATATGCTTGATGAAGCTATAGGAAGCTACTAAAAAGCAATTGAATTAGACTCAAAGTATAATAATGCTTACATTCAATTAGGTAACGCTTATCTAAGATAAAACTATGTTTGACCTAGCACTTGAAACATATAAGAAAATACTAGAAGTCAATCCTGAAAAGCAAGTGGCCTATAATAATATAGGGTTAGTTTATTTCGATTAAAATATGAATGATGAAGCTCTTGAATAATTTAACAAAGCTTTATAAATTAATCCGAATATGAATAATCACTTTAGAACTCTGAACTTGCTTACGAAAGAAAAAATTAAACAGACAAAGCTCTTGATTGTTACAATAAAGTTCTTGAAATCAACCCTACTGAATCTAGATCCCTTTCAAGAAAAAGGGCTCTATAAAAAAAGACTTCAAATACTAAATGAATAAATTGTTAAAAATATAAAATATATCTAAATGCCTTTCTAAAATTTAGTGAAATAGCACAACTATTTTTTTTTTTTTAATTTACATTTCTTAATTGAATTACTCCATTTTATATCAGGAAACAGACCTTGTTAATAAGAAAAAACCTTAAATCTATTTAATAATTGATTCTAGAAGCCAAATGCAAATTTGAAAAGGGAGAGATTTTACAATATGAGAAAGAACTCCCTTCATACTCTACCTATTTATTAAAGGAATTATTGACCCATTAATCCATGATAACAAACTAATCCTGCAACCCTATTACCAACTTCTTTGCTTTATTAATGAAATAAACGAATTCATTAAATGTATTAATAAACAAACATCCTAACTATAGTTTGAAGTATTTTTTGAGTATTCTTTTCTAAGAAGATAAATATAATAAATATCAAAGATATTTTATAATTTATAAAAGTTAGTTGTAAATATAAAATAATGATCAATTATAATTTAAAATGAGCATAAAAATATATATAATTTATTTATCAACATAAATTAGTATCATTTATTTATTAACTGATTATGCAATTAATTTTATCCATTTATTGATTGTTTATCATTCATTTTAGAAGAAAAATTAGTTTAATTATAGTTTGATAATAAATAAATAATTACTTACAATAATTATAGAGAAAAAAGAATACAATTCTTTTTCAATATTTTTTCTTATGAGATAAGATGAAGGTTTTTTGAAAGAAAAATGAATAAATAAAATTGATTAAATTGATGAATTTTATTAATTTGCGAGATTCTGATTAATTAAAATAAGATACACCTATAAATGAAAGAAACAAAGAAAGAATCAATTTCAAATTATCTTTTGCAAATTTTAAAAAAGTATTGATCATAGCACATTTATATCTATTTATTTTTGAATTGTAGCTTTTTAAGTAAAGCTCTAAATGATAAATATTTTATCTAATTTATTATTTTTTATTAAAAATAATTTCCTATAAATTTAGACTATTCTAACTTTAATCGAATATATTTTTTTATTTGCCTTAAAATAAATAAATTTGTTTACATTAAAATTGAAAATCGCTTATAAATGTAAGCGCTAAAAAATAAATACAATTTTTTTTAATTATTTTATTAATTTCAATTCAATCATTTTTCTACATTAAAAAATAAATTTTTTTCTGATAAATTAGTTTGTCTTTTGTCTATTTTAAAAAATAATTAATTTTCTGATAAATTCATTTGTTAATTAAAAAACTATTTTTAGTACTTTATGATTGATTCATTTCTGCTTCTAAATTGCTCTGTTAGGTATCAATAGAGTTTGGAAAAATCATCTATTCGCTTATAGAGTTAAAAATTGCAGCCATATTTAAATAAAGCTGACGACTAATTTTCCATGCAAATTCTACCTCTTGAGAATTGACATTGCAATATGATATATGTTAAAATAAATTTTAAGCAAGGTCATCTTATTAGGGGAAGACTTTTACTTTGTAAGTTTCTTGTTATTAAGAGAAAAACTCTAGCTCTCTTATTAGCCTTTTCATGCAATAATTGCAATGACTTATTTAATTCTATTGTGTTTTGATTAATATTAATGATGATTATTTTTGCAATTAATTGCGCTAAGAAAGAAGGAAAATCATTTTTTAATACTGTTTAATAATTTCTGAGGCATCGCCAGCTTATTTACTAATTTATAAATAGTGAGTTACTTAGATTCCTTCAGCGTTAAAAAATTTTTCAAGAAGAAAATTTAAATTGATTTAGAAATTTTGTAAAGATAAATTATTGCTAATAGGCTAATTAATCTCTTGCTTTTATTAAAGAATTTTATTTATATATCTACCTATATATTTATTTGTTTATATTCGATTGAGAGCAATCTGAAAATAGACGAAATAAATGTTACAAAAATTTCTTTTGAATATATATAATAATAAATAATTAACAAAATAAAATATTTCTTTCTAAGTTAAAAATAAAAAAACGATTATAAAAACAAAAAAAACAAACAAACAAAATTAGTTAAAATTTTTTTAGATTAAAATTATTTAAATAATAGATTAAATTTTAAGGATATTTTTTTCGTTTGATAAATTAATCAGCTATTACATAAAATCCATCAAAGAAAATTCTAGATACTCTTCTGGAGAATTTTATGAGCTTAAATTTCTTAGCTTGTTTAAGAAAATAAAAAAGCTATTATTGAATTTTAAAAAATTGAAGATTGTTTAATAAATTAATAGAGTAATATAGCATATAATAATCATATTTTATCATTTTTAGAATTCATAAATTTATATTTATTTATTTATCTATTAAAAAACTAAACCACTTTACCTATATTTTTATTAATAAATATATTCGTCTATTATTGAGAAAGAAATAATTTGATCAATGTCTCCTAGGCAAAAGGATACTTTTATAGATATAAGCTAGTCGTTCGAAATAGGAGCTCAACTTATTGAATTTATTTTAAATTTTTGATTAGAAAAATAATTTAGGAAAAATTTAGATAAACAACTCAAATTGTTATTTTAGATCATATCTTTTAATAATGGTTTTTAAATCTGGAATTCTATTTTCAAAATTTTGTCTTATTAATTCATGTTTGTCTTAATATTTTTATCTTAGGAAATTAATAAACATTCTAGTTATGTTTTTTTTGTAATTATTTCTAAGCCCTTTATCTTCCATTGTATATTTTTTTGTATTTAATGTTTTTGTTTTTCGTTCAAAGGTTTGAGAGCTAAATACTGATTATCTTTTTTTAATTTTGATTATCTTCTTTTTTGAATTAATTATTTGATTAAATATTTTGTTTGAGGTCTAAAAATTAATTTTTTAATTAATTTTCTTTGTTTTTCTTAATTAAAAATATTTTATCCATTAAAGGGATTATTATAGAAAAATAAAAACTATTGCAACTACCTAATTAATGAATATTTTAAAAATACAAAAGAATCTAACTATAATATAAAAAAACTAATTAAAAGAGAATTACTGAGGCTAATTAAAAGAGGAATAATAATTCATTACAAAATATTCCAATTTTGCTTTACGATTTACTAGATGAATATTGCCTTTATATTACATATATATAGTAAATTGCTATTCAAAAATTAGTAGTTTGTAAATGACTTAATAAATGAATGGTATTTAATTACATACATTTGTTTTTAATTAACTATTTAGCTTAATTCAGCTAACAAGCTAGTTAAAAAAAAATGTATGTAATTAAATGCCACTCACTTATCTATCTATTCGTTTTCATACGATGAAATTTTTGAATGGAATTATATGTTAAATGTTATGAGTAATGTATGAATGAATGGTTGTTTTTGCGCTCATTTATTTTGTATTTCTTTCGCTAAATGAATTTTTAAATAAGTAATAGAACAAAAAAAACAAAAATAGAAAGCAATTAAGTAAGTAAGTAAACTAGCTAGCTAGCTTTAAGTTAGCATAGATGAAAAAGGATAAATTTTTTTTTAATTTTGAATAAAATGCTTTCACTGATTCTTAGATTCAAAACTCAATCATCTACCTTTACTCAATAATATCCTATTCTAAGTCATCTCATTTGTTTTCTTCCTCTTTCAAAAAAAAATGTTTATTAGTCTAAATTAAATATAAATATAAACAAGTCTAGATTTTTTATTTCGTAGAATAACTGAAGATTTACAATAAAAAAAGCAAGCAAATGGTAAACAATATAAATATTTTTTTGATACAATTAATTTTATAATGGAATTATACAGTTTTTTAAAATCAAAATGGACGCTCCTATTTACAAAATAGGATTAAACACACAAAGAAATTCCTAACTCATAGCCCAAGCTGTCTAAAAAAGGTAAATTTTTATGTTAAATTTTTTATATTTTAAATTAATATGAAAAAAATGAAAGTGGTGGAAGTTCTGTTATGTGAGAGATAATGAATGCGATTTATAGTTGCTATGGATGGACATACGACTGAGAAAAAAAACTAAAACATCTCCAAAATTATGAAATCGGTTCAAGAAGTGTGCAACTAAAATATCGTCATTGCCAGAAATAAATAATCTTAATATAAGTAATCATAAAATAATATCATTATTATGGAAATGAAAAAATGTCTGATTGTAAGCTAGCTTTAGAAATTCATAAGTAATAGAGATGCTTATTACATTTAACAGTATTTAATAGAAAATGAAGTAAAACCACATATTATATAAACCTATTTAACATCATTTTTAATTATAAATGATCCTTTGAGGGTCCTTTGAGTATACTTTCCTATCAAAACAGATTAGAAGGGATGCTTTATTTGCTAATTATACAAAAATTAATAATCAATAAAAATCAAATTATTTATTAAATTATCAATTAACTTAACTTTCTTTAAGAAATAGTCCATTTCAAAAAAAGCAAACATTTACTCATAAATTAAGTCATTTTAAGATAAAATATATTTTTAAATTAACATATTTCAAGTTTGTTTTAAATTTGTTAAAAAAAAGAAAGAGTAAAATTTAATTCATTATATAAATTGTATAATTTAATTTTCATTTATAACTACATAAAAATAATATATATACTGTCTCCCAGTGACTCTTAACTCGAGCCAAACTCGAGCTTAATGCAACTTTGAAGGACTGATTATTAATTAATTTAAATATGAATTTAATTCATGGATAAGCTATAAACTAGATTAATATAATATATAAAAATTTATTAAATTTAGGCATTTTTAAAAATTATTTATGGTTTCTTCTTTGATGTAAATGAACCAAAAATAAATGGTTTATCATTCAATTTAGAACATAAATTAGTTAAATTTTATTTTTGATAATAAATAATTCGAATACGTGCTCGAATGAAGAAATAATAAAAATTTTTTTCAATATTTTTTATACTATTGTGAGAAGATTTTTTGATTGAAAAATACTTAAAATAAAACTCTTTTATTTTTAATTGATTAAAAATAAAACTCTTTTATTTTGAATTGATTAAAATGCTTTTGAAAGTGAATATTTTGAAAAAAATAAATTACATCACTAATTTAAAAAATAAAAGTTGTATTTAAATAATTTATTAATTTGAATTTTTTAGTGAACAAAATAAATGATGAATCATTTGAATGATTTTGTTTACTAAATAAAAAAAATTCTAGAAATTTATTATTTATTTTTTAAAATTTATTTGAGGTTAAAAAATAAGAAATTTCTTTTCTTTCTTTTTCTTTTTATGATGTAATAAAGGTAAAAAAGAAACAATTGAAATTAATTATTTTTTATCTATCTATTTTAAAAAACATTTAAGTAGTGATGCTCTTTTTAGGATGACAGTTTATTATTTTATATCCAGCTTGTTAAGTAGGCCTTCATTTTGACACAAAATTTACTTGTTAGACTAAGATTTCCTCCTTTAATAGTTCCAACCAATTATTAGAGTTATTTTTGACATACTAAACAACTTCTAATTGGTTTGATTGTATTCATTATTTATTTCTGCTTCTCTTTTCCTCTCTAAGGTATCAATAAGGATTGAATGAAACATCTATTCACTTATAGAGTTAAAAATTATTAACATAGTTAAAGTTGATGACCAATTTTCTTAAAGAATGACAATTCAAATTCTACCATATAATGTGCGTAATAAATTATTAAAAAGGTAAAATTAATGAAAGCTAGTATAGAGTATGTAAACAACTTAAAGGTAGTTAGACTTTTTGAGCCTATAATTAATACCTTCCAATTAGTAATATCGCTCTCTTATTTAGCTTTTCATGCAACCACTGCTATGGTTTATTTAATTTTATTGTGTTTTTATTGATATTGGTGATTACTATTTTTGCTATTACTCGTTCTAAGAAGGTTGAGAAATCACTCTTTAATACTTCTTAATTATGTCTGACGTATCTCCATCTTATTTAGGGATTTATAATTTAAGAGTTAGTTATATTAATTCAGTATCATAGGGTTTGTTTATTTGATTTTGAAGTTTTACTATTTGGCAAAACATTCAACTTAACAAAGAGTTTGATTTATATATATATATATATCTATATATAGTGCTTAAGAGCAAAATGAAAGTAGGGCATAAAATGAGGAAATTCTCTTTTGAATTATTTGATTTATTAAATAAAAAATAAAATCATCCTAATAATGAAATTCTCTTATATTTTCGTACTCCCGGTAAACTAAAAAATTTTATTATATAATACACAATCACAAGAAACAAACTGAAACAAACATAATCACCTCATTATTTTTAGTCTATGTACTCTAATTCTCAAAATCGTCCCTTAAATTTTTTCCTTCCAAGTCACAACCGCATTAATATCTCTTAAATTCTTTCCTTCCAAGTCACAGCCGCGTTAATATCTCTTAAATTTTTTCCTTCCATGTCGCAGCCGCATTAATAAAGTAGATTAAATGTTATATAGATAAAAACGTATCATCACTAACCAGTCTAATCCAAAATAAGTGGTATGTTCCAGAATTACTCAAAAACATTTATTTTTATAAGAATCTACACTTTAAATTCAAACTGAGGTTCTTTCGCAGAGATTAAATTTGAAAAAAATGTTAATAAATTCTATTAAAGAAGTTCTATTTCTTGTTATAAAGCTTCTTCAATAATTTTTGAGTATCCAACTATTTATTACCTGAACATGTTTCTCATATTATTGAAGCAACCTAATGATTATTAAATTCAATTTGAGAACAAATGAAATGCAATATGTCCACTAACTAAACATTTTTAATAAATCAAACATTCTAAAATAAAAATGAATTTACTTAAGATCAATGACATAACCCTACACAATTAATCTCTTTCTCCATTTTCTAAATCACCTCTTTCATCTTCTCCTCTTCCAAAAATTTTTTTATCAATCTAAAATTATTGCTAATTAAATTAAAATAAAGTGTAGTCTTTTGTTGAACCAAAACACAGACAAGAAGATTTAGAATAAAAAAAAGCAAGCAAATGGATAACATTATAAAGATTTTTTCTATAAAATTAACATTTAGAATGGAATTATACAGTCGTTTAAAGTCAAAATGCCACTTCTATTTACAAAATAGAATTAAATACAGAAAGCTATTCTCAACTTATAACCTAAGTTGTCTAAAACAAGTAACTTTTAATGTTAAATTTTTATCCATCTAAATTAATATGAAAAAAATGATGGCGGTGAAAATTCTTTTGATAGGAAAGATAATTAATGCGATTTCTAGTTGCTATCGACTGACAAGTGAGAAAGACTACTACTTCTTCAAAAATGTGAAATCTGTTAAAGAAATAACGAAAATATCGTCATTCCCAGAAATATAATCTTCAAATAAGGAATCATAAAACAATATAATTATTATTATTATTATTATTATAAAAATGAAGAAAAGCCAGTTGATTCCAAAGATAAGATAGAGATGCTTAACGCATTAAACAACATTTAATAGAAAATGAATTAAAAACTACATCTTATATAAACCTATTTAATATTATTTTTAATTAGTTAATGCTTAGTGATCGTTTGAGGATCCTTTGAACCTACTTTCCTACCAAAACAGCTTAGCTGTCATTCAAAAATTTATAAAACCCTAATAATCTAATTTTTTATTAAATTATTAATTAATTAATTAACAATAAGAAAGAGTTCATTTCTAAAAAGCAAATATTAGCATAAAAATTTAATTATTTACTTTGATATAAAATAAAATATTTTTTTTTTTACTTAATGAATTGATATATATTTTTACAAAAATGATGTATTTATTTATATTTAATACTAAAAATAGAATTTAATCTTTTATATTAAATTTTTCTATTGCAAAATATATATATGACTTCTATGAAAAAACTTTTTACATTATGCCTAAATCCTTCCTTCATCATTACCAAAAAGCGAAAAGGAAAAATATAAAAAAGGAATTAAAAATTTTCTCAAATTAGTGCAAGAAATTCTGATTCATTTCATTATAATCTATCTTCTTATTATAAAATAACAAAAGGCCATAATTAATTCATGGAGGTATAAAAAAAATATTTTTTTTTATACACTTTTTAATGTATGTTTGTTTTAAAATTTTTTTATGTTCAAAATTTGAGAAAAGCCATAAAATGTTATCAACAATTTCTTTAATTTAATAAAAACAGACTGATAAAAACAATTAAAAAATAGGAGGAGTAAAATAGCTTAAAAGCATAAAAGTTACATGAAATACCATCCACCATCTGTACCAACACGGCTGGTGATATTTTTAATTTCAGGATTAGCAATATATGCTTCGATATAAGAAAGCAAATTAATCCTATGCACAGACTCTCTCTCTATCACTTCACTAACCAAATCCTTTCATTGAAGAAATAAATTAATACTTTAAATTTATTGATTATTCAATTTTTTATATGATTAAATAAATATTTTAATCTATTTTAGATAGATTATGAATTTAAAAAGAAATTTATGCTAATTAATATAAAAATGTTTAATCTTTTTATTAGAGATTTATTTAATTAAGTATAAAAGTGCTTTTTTGGTGCATGTAACCTAATTTCAAAAATAATATATGCTTGAAAAAATACTAATAGGATATAAGAATAGTTAAAGACATTAAATTTTATAATATTTTATTTATTGTTTAATATAATAAAATATTTCCTCATTTATTAATGGACTAAAACAAAAAATATATTCAATAAAAACTATTTTTTTAGTATTTAATAGCTATAATTTTTTAAGCACATGACTGCTTACCCATCTAATTCTTACTATATTTTAAGTATAAGTTTTAAAAAGAAATATTAAAATTCAACAATGAATATTACATTAACTTTTTATGATATTTCTCCCTAATTGCAAATTAATAAATTTATATTTGAAATTAATTTTTTACAATACTTATAATTAATTAAATTTCTATTTATTTGTATTCGATATTTTTGAGAAAAAAAATATAATAAATAAATGATATTATAAAAAAAATCTTTTAACAGTTTAGAGGAAGTAAATAAATATTTATTTTTTTATTATATTTTTGAAATTTATTTTTATCAATAAAAAAGTTTTTAAACTCTTCAGATTAATCTTATTAGATTCTCCATATTGATCTTAAGTATGTTTAATTTATTAACATTAATTTTATTCATGTTTTTTTATATTTAATTTTCAAGCTATTTATAATATTATTTTTCTAATAGAAATCTTCATCTATATTCATTCATTATTTATACGAACACTCTTTCAATATTTTAACTTAATTTTCTTTCAACTTTATTTAGATTATTAATTATTTATTTTTTTATAATTTGATATTTTTTCTTGATTTTTTACTTCTAGCTAAGCTAAATAACTCTTTATTTTTTCTTAAATATTTAAAAGAGGAAATGAAATTGGTGATGAAGGTTTATCATGTTTATCTCTTGGTTTAGGAAAGTGCACTACTCTCTCAGATTTGATACTTGAACTTTGGTAAAAAAAACAGTTTATTTGTTTTGGATTAAAATATTTTTTATGTAAAAATGAATTAACTCTTTTAAATTATCTATTAGATTTTTATTTTATTCATTTGGATTTTTTAAATATTTTTATTAAATTAACTCACTTTTTCATTTTCAAATTTTACTTTTATAATTAATTACTTGATTAATTCTTTCTTTTTTTAATATTTTTCTTCATTTTTTCCTTCTTTATAGCTAATTAACTTTTTTTTCTCTTCAATATTTAAAAAGTGGCAATAAAATTGGTGCAATTGGTGTATCAGGGTTAGGTGTTGATTTAGGAAAGTGCACTAGTCTCTCTAATTTGACACTTGATTTTCTGTAAAAACAGTTTATTTGTTTTTGATTGTTATTTTTTGAATATAAAAATGAATTTAAATCAATATTACTAATCTTTTAATTTATTTATTAGTTTTTATTAGACTTATTTTTATTTTTTAATTCTGTTTGTGTTTTTTTCTTTATTTCTTTGTTAATTAAACCCATTTTTCATCATTTGCATTTCAAATTTTTTCTTCAATATAAAATAAGTTGGAATAAAATTGGTGATAAAGGTTCATCAGAATTAGGATCTGGTTTAGGAAAGTGCACTAATCTCTCAAATTTGACCCTCAATTTTTAGTAAAAACAGTTAATATACTTTAAATAGTGACTTTTTTGATATAAAAATGATTTTAAAATAATCTTACTATCTCTTTTAATTATTTATTTATCAACTATTTTTTGATTTATTTTTCCTTTTTTATTTATTTTGTATGATTTTTTTATTTCTTTTTACACATTTTTTCATTTTCAATATTTGCTTTTATTATTAATTAATTTCTTATTATTTCATATTTTTCTTTTTTTACTCTCTAATAAACTAAAAAATTATTTATTTTTTTTTTCAATCTTCATAAAAGAGGCAATGATATTGGTGATGAAGGTGCTTTAGGCATAGGTTTTGGTTTAGGAAAGTGCACTAATCTCTCAAATTTGACACTTAGTCTTCCGTAATAATACTTTATTTGTTTTGGATTGTGATCAAGCTTTTATTATTAATTAGCTCAAGTCTTATTCATTTTTTCGTTGTTACTAACTAATCAGCTCTTTCTTCTATATTTAAAAGTGATAATGAAATTGGCTCAACTGGTGCATCAGGCTTAGCTTCTCATTTAGGAAATTGTATTAATCTCTAAAATTTGATACTTAATCTTGGGTAAAATAGTTAATTTGTTTGGGATTGTGTTATTTTCTAATATAAAAATGAATTAAAAACAATATAATTCTTTTAATTTAGTTATTCTGATTTTAAATTTATTTTTCTTATTTTTATTCTGCTTGTGTGTTTTTTTTCTTCTTTATTTTTTAATTTAACTCATTTTTTATTTTTCAACTTCTACTTTTATTATTTATTAATTCATTTTTATCATTTTCATATTTTTCTTCATTTTTTCCTTCTAATAATCTAATTAAGTGTATATTTTTTTTTCAATATTTAAAAAGTTGCAATAAAATTGGTGATTAAGGTTCGTCAGGGTTAGGTTTTGATTTAGGAAAGTGTACCAGCCTCTCAAATTTGGTAATTGATCTTCTGTAAAAACAGTTTATTTGTTTTTGATTGTGATATTTTTGATATAAAAAATTAATTTAAAACATTATCATTAACTATTTTAATTTTTCTATTAGCTTTTTATTTGATTTATTTTTTCTGTATATTTTGTTTGTGTTTTTTTCTCTATCTTTCTTTTTTAATTTAACTCATTTTTCCTTCTAATTAACTAATCATCTATATATTTTTTCTTCGATATTTAAAAAGTGACAATCAAATTGGCTCAATTGGTGCATCATAATTAGGTAATAATTTGGGAAATTGCACTAATCTCTCAAATTTGACACTTAATCTTAGGTAAAAATAGTTTATTTATATCTGATTGTGATATTTTTACTATAAAAATGAATTTAAAACAATATAGTAAACTCTATAAATTAATGTATTAGCTTTGTAATTGATATAACTTTCATTTTTTTCACTTAAATGTTTTTTATTTGATAATTTAACCTATTTTTTCATTTTCAACTTTTGATTTTAATATTAATGAATTATTTCTTATAATTTCATTTTTTTCCTTCTAACTAACTAATTAAGATAATATTTTTTCTTAATAATTAAAAAGTGCAAATGTAATTGACGATGAAGGTGCATCAGGCTTAAGTTTTGGCTTAGGAAAGTGTGGAAATCTCTCAAATTTGACACTTGAATTTTGGTAAAAGCAGTTTATTTGCTTAGGATTGTTATATTTTATAAAATAAATTATATTTAAAACAATATAACTAACTCTGATAATTTTTTATTAGATATTATTTATTTTTTTTTTTTTTTAATTATTAATTTAACTCATTTTTTATTTTGGACTTTTGATTTTATTATTAAATAATTAACTTCTTTTTATTTCATATTTTTCTTCATTTTTTCCTTCTATAGATAACTGATTATCTCTATATCTTTTCTTTAATATTTAAAAGTTGCAATAAAATCGGTGATGAAGGTGCTTCAAATATAGTTTCAGGTTTAGAAAAATGCACTAATCTCTTAAATTTGAATATTGGTCTTAGGTAATAACGCTTATTTTTTTTGGGTAGAAATATTTTTTATTATAAAAATGATTTTAAAACATTTTAAATCTTTTAATTTAAATATCTTTTTTTATTTGATTAATTTTTCTTTTTTTATTCAGCTCAACTTTGTTTTATTTATTGATTAAAAATTTAATATTTTATTTTAAAATTTTATTCTATTTAACTTTTTTTAGTAATATTCACTAATTTACATTAAAAGTTATAACGAAATCAACAATCAATCATAAGTAAAAAGCATGTATCTTAAATTTAAAAGATTAGTTGTTTTTAGAATAAAATTCTGATGGAGATAAACAAGCTGTGAAAAAGAAAGAATAAACATAAAAATATTTGAATATTAATCTAATTAGTTTTATTTTATTATATTTTGTAATTAAATAATTTAACCTAAAATATCATATTTTATATTTTGTTAAGTTAATAAATAATATATTAAATTAAAGTATAACTATTCTAGGATAATTATTTCTTGAGTAAGAAATATACATTTAGTAAAATAATAAATATTATTTAATAAAATAAAAGAAATAAAAAAAAGTTTTTGATGCAATTTTCAAACATGATAGAAGAATAAAATAAAAAATGTTTAATCATAGATTTAATATATTTTTAAAGAAGAAATTTTAATTTTTTTATCAAAAATTTAATTTTGAAAAATAAATAAATCAATCAATATTAGTTAATCTAAATTGGTCGAAATGAAAACCAGCATACAGTATGTATTTATTTATATATTTAAAAATAGTTTTTGTACCACGAAATTATATTTAAAACTTTATACAGATAACTTAAAGTGAGTGCTTAAAAATTAAATTAATAACTATGATTTAAGCTTTATTATTTTAAATATTTCTTTTTAATTATTTTAATTACAAGTAAAAGAAAATCATAAACTTTTATCCTTTTTTAAAATAAAATAGATTATTTAAAAAGAACTATTTATAATTAATTATTCAAATTAATGCAACAGAAAATAAACTTACATATTGAATAATAACAATTTTGCTTATACTAATTTATTATTTATTTCAATAAAATATAAGTATAGATATAATTTATCTATCCAAACTAATATACTTTTCAAATTAGAAGTTTTAACATTACAAATGCTAAAATATAACTGATTATACTTGACTATGATGCATTATTATTTACTGGAGCAGGACTCGAGCCTGGTTTACAAACATATCCAGTAGATGCACTTGCTGATTAACCATTAGGACAGCTCGCTACACAAGTTGTACCGTTGTAGTATTAGCCAGTAGCTATATTATTTTGTCCTTTAGCTGTGCTGCAAGAATTACAAACCCAACCATTCAAATTAGAACCTACCACTGCAGAGGAGCAGTCAGTAACAGAACATTAGTTTTAGGTTCCATGAGTAAATAATTTTTAAATATCGTTTGTTAATCCACAACCTGCGCAAGTTTAAGAATCATTAGAGCATGTAACATTAGATCCAGGATTTGGTATAGGTTAACAAACCCATCCAGTAGATAAACTTGCTTACTATCCAGGGGGGCAACTTGCTACACATGTCGTACCATTATAATATTAGCCTACAGTAATATTTCCATTTCCAGTAGCTGAACTGCAAGAGTTGCAAACCCAACCATTTAGATTAGATCCTACTGTAGAAGCAGTACAGTCAACGACAAAACAACTATTTCCTACTCCAAATGTGAATAAATTTTAAATTGCATTTGTTTAACCACATCCCCCACAAGTTGAAGAATCACTAGAGCATGTAACAGGAGTGCCAGGATTACCTACTATTGGTTAACAAACATATTAAGTAGATAAGTTTGCATATTACCCAGAGGGACAACTTGATACGCAATACCTACCATTAAAATATTAACCTGCAGCAATATTCCCATCTCCTGAAGCTGAATTGCAAGAATTACAAACCCAACCATTATATTCCCTTAATGTTGAGGCAGTACAGTCAGTTACATAACAATTATTTCCAGTTCCATAAGTGAATATGCTTGAGCCAAGATTTGAAAAACACCCATTGCAAGTTGAAGAATCAGTAGAGCATGCAACAGGAGTACCAGGGTTAGGAATATTTTTACAAATAAATCCTGTTGCCGCATTTGCTTACTAACCAGCAGGACAACTATCTACACAAGTTATACCGTTATAATATTTACCTTTTACAATATTGTTAGCTCCAGAAGCTGAGCTGCAAGAATTACAAATCCAGCCATTCAGATTAGATCCTATTACTGTAGAATTACAATCGCTGACTGAGCAGTTATTGCCAGTTTTATAAGTAAATAGGCTTGAAATATTTTTTGATTATCCACATCCATTACATGTAGAAGAATCGCTAGAACATGTAACTGAAGATCCAGGATTAGGAGGATATTAACAAACGAATCCAGTAGCTGCACTTGCTTATTAACCTTTAGGACAAGTATCTACACAAGTAGTACCATTGTAATATTAACCTTTTGCGATATTATGATCTGAATTAGTCTAACTACAAGAATTGCAAACCCAACCATTGAGATTAGATCCTACTACACTCAAATTGCAGTCAGTTACTTAGCAGGTATTCCCAGTTCCTCGACTAAATAGGCCTTATATATCATCTGTTGTTCCACATCCTCCACAGGTTTATGAATCACTAGAGCATGGAACTGGATTGCCTGAGCTTGGAGGAAATTAACAAACATATCCTGTATCCTTACTTACTGTAGAACCAATAGGACAGGTATTTACACAGCTTCTACCATCGAAATATTAACCGGAAGCAATATTACCTGTACCCGAAGCTGATAAACAAGATTAACAAATCCAACCATTCAAATTCGAACCAATTGTTGTAGAAGAGCAATCTTTAACTTTGCAGCTTTACCCTTTATTACTAGAAATAAATAATTATTAAGCTCTTGTTGAACCACAATTTCCACAAGCTTAATTTCCACTTGAGCAGCTAACATCTGAACCTGGATTAATTTTTTGACAGTTATATCCAGTAGCTGCACTAGCTTAATAGCCACTAGGGCAAGTATCTACACAGCTTTTATTGTAATAATATCTGCCTTTTGTAATAGTATTAGGAATCTCAGTAGTACTACAAGAATTACATATCCAACCATTTAAATTAGAGCCTATTGTAGTAATAGAGCAGTCGTTAACAGCACAGTTGTTTCCATTTATATAAGTGAATAGTTATTAAGTAGCAGCAGTATCTCCGCATCCTGTACAAGTTGAAAAATCCTGAGAACATGGAGTAGGTTAAGGGTTTGCTAAGCATTCAAATCCAGTTTAAGCACTTGCAGATTTCCCAATAGGACAATTTGTTACACAATTCCTATTGTCAAAATATTAACCTTTAGGAATATTTCCCTTTCCTTAAGCTTGGCTACAAGAATTGCATATCCATCCACTCGAAAGACCTAATAAAGCTGTAACATGACAATCTTTCACATAGCAGTTATTTGCAGATTAATAAGCAAATTATTTGAAAACTGAAGAATCAAATTCGCATTCTTAACAAGTTGATTAATCCTTAGAACACCCTACAGCTTTACCTGGATTAGGTGGAGGTTAACAAATAAATTGTGTATCTAGACTTGCTGATAAACCTTGAGGACAAGTGTCTACGCAAGTTTAACCATCATAATATTAACCTTTCGGAATGTTACCACTTCCTTTTGCTGATTTACAAGATTAACAAATCCAACCGTTCAATTTTGAATTTACATTAGAAGAGCAATCATTAACAAAGCACATTTATGAATTTTTATCAAAACTAAATTAATTATTTTAGTTAATAAAAAAATAACATGCTTTGCAGCCTGTTTTGTCAAAAGAACAATCTACAGGTTAACCTGGATTTGCTAATTAGCAAACAAAGCCATTTTCTTTATTTGCAAAATAACCTTGACTACATTAATTAACACATTTAGTACCATCAAAATATTATCCTTATGATATAATACCAGGTACTTAAGAGACTGAACTACAAGAATTACAAACCCAGCCATTCAAGTTATTTCCAATAGTAAGTTAAGAACAATCTTTAACCCTGCAAAAGCCATTAACATAATCAAATAGTTTTAGAATTGCTGCAGAACCTTAAGCACATTTATCACATGATTAGGCATTAAAATTACATTCTAAGCTATTACCAACAATAGGAGGTTAACTTGTTACTGCAAGAATGAAGCAACTTATGATAATTAAATTAGCAAACTTTTTCATTTCTGAAAGATTTATTTTTAAATTGTTTTTATAATTAAATTATTATAAAAGTCAAACAGATTTACTTGGAATTCTTAAAGCTTAAATTGAAACTACTAAGTTTAAAGTAATTATGAGTGATCGCCTAATAAAAAAGATACTTTTTGGGTAATTAAAATTAGATTTACCTTAATCTCTTTAATTTAGTGAGCAAATAATATATGGGAATAATATTTAAATTACTTTATACCTTAATAATCTAATTTTTATAAATCAGATTATTCCAGTTACAAAATTTAGTATTTAAGGTATGTAATAATGACGTAATTAAATTGTATTCGTTATTATTTTTCGAAAAAAAGTGAGAGTTAATTACAATCTTAAATAGTATTTAATAAAAATAGACAATTTAATGTTTGATTCTATTGCCAAAAAAATGAATACTTTTATAAATTAATAATAGAAAATTTAAATTTTAAATTTAAAAACTAACTTTTATAGTTGAATGTATAGTATAATTTTTAAAAATAATATTTATTTTATTCAGTTTCATAAAATCAGATAAAAAGTACAAAAAAAAATAAATAAGTTGTATAAATTAATTCATTATAATTTTTCTTATCGATTCTGAACAATGATGATTGATAAATTCTGAAAGTTTAAATAAATGAATTCTAAAAAAAAATATACTTACAAATCAAACTCATGATTCTCTTACCCACAAAAAATTGAGAAAATAAGTTAATTAAATTTGATTTTTTAACAAATTATTATTCAATTCATCTTTTCATTTTAAAACGATTGCGCTAAATTAGTAAAAGAAGTATAAAAATTTTTTTGTTTTTCTTCAAATTTTTAGAAGTAAAATAATTTTTAAGAGAAAAATATTTTAATGAAACCATAATAATTTATATATTCCATAATGATTAAAATATTTTTGCTTTTAAATTTTTGTTTTTGTAACAGACAGACATATTTAACTCTAGCTTTTAAATAGGGTTGATAAAATAATCCTCCAAACATTTAAGTTAATATTTAATAGAAAAATGAAATTAAATTTGTATTCTAATGTTTTAAATAAGTGCTAAATAGTTAGTTCCCAAATTCTTATTTAATCTGTAACATTAATATTCAAATTATCGGGTAAGGTAAATTAAAAAATATTAAAAATATACGCCTAACTTTAATCAAATAAAGTAAACTTTCCAATTAATTTTGAAATAAATATTGTTAATTGTAATTTAATCATGTATCATTAATCCAATACATAAAATGTAATAACTAATTTGCCTTACAAAATTCATATCTTTTTTCATTGTTTTTTTTTAATAAATTCCAACGAAATAAACTAAAAAATTAGAGTAGATTTTTGATTTAAGATTTTTATAGCAAAGAATTAGAAACCATTCATTTATCCATCCTTTAGTTATTTTGAAATAGAATATAAGATTTATAGGTTTAAGCGTTAGTTAGAGATATCTAGATTACAAAATTTGAAACTAAACAATTAAATTTTACCTGCATTCTAATACAATTTATGATTGAAAAATCATTCCAAATCTAAAATTCCCTTAAAATATAATTGGGTAAGTAACAAAAAATATTGTTCAAGTTTTAATATAAATTTCAGAAATTTGTAACTTATTTCAAATCAATTTACCTTGTATTTTTTTTTAAATCTAGATAATATTTTGAAACTTGTAAGTAGGATTAAGAATGATTACAATTTTTTAAAATATCAGAATTCAAATAAGGTTACTTACATATTTTTTAGCCAGATGTTTTCAATAATACAAAAATCTTAAAATTTATTAACGCAACAAAAAACACAAATCAATAGATTATTATTAGTTGATATCTAAGTATTATATTCTTTATAAAAACTACTTTAATTATTTTAATTTTATATTATGGATTTTATAAAAAAAAACAGAAGATATATTCAAAATAAGATATGGTAAAATTATTTTTAAATTTTATTTAATGTATTAACGATGTGTAATTCAAATAATATTAATAATTCCTTTGAAGAAAATATTTATTTATAATAATACAAATTATGAAACTAATTCGGTAAATGAAAGAATTTATAAAAAATCAATAAATTGATAATTCAATTAAGATCATACCTCATCATTTGATATCTCATAAATAATAACTTTTTTAAATTTTTTTTCTTCCTTTTTTAATAAATCAGAAATATGTAAGTAAATTAAGCAAATAGTCTATAATTTTTATTTGATTTAAATGTTAGCTAACAATCAATTAGAGATTTTTTTATAATGTATCTATTGTTTTAGTAATCAATATCAAGATTAATAACATTTTTGAATTAGCTAATAGGATTTAGAATGAGTTGCTATTTTTTAATACATCAGAATCAAATAAAGGTTTTTTGTTTTTTTATAGACTAGATGCCTTTCAGATTCAATAGAAAAAAGTTTATTATCTTAATAAAAACTACTTTAATTATTTAAATTTTATAATATGGATCTTGTAAAAACAAAAGAGATATTCAAAAAAAGATATTAGCTATGGCAAAGTTAATACTTATTTCATCTAATGATTTAATGATGTAAATGAAAATAATTCTTTTGAAGATACAATTTTTTTATGAAACTGATTTTGAAAATGAAAAACTTATAAAAAATTAATTAATTAATACATCATTAAATCAAAATCAACATAATGAATTGAAATCAATCACATAAATGATATCTTTTTTTAATTTTCTTTTTTCCTTATTAAAAAATCCGGAATACATAAATAAATTAAACAAATAATCTATAGTTTTTATTTGATTGAAACTTTAGCTAATAATTGATTAGAGACTTTTGATTATGTATAATATCTATTCTTTTAGCAATCAATTTTTTTATTAATAATATTCTTGAAATATGTAATAGGATTTAAAATAATTTGCAATTTTTTATAACATCTAAAAAGAAAAATTAATTATGGAAAAATTAAAGTTTAATTTTTATAATTTTTTAATATGAAATTCAAAAAAAATACTTTGAAAGCTATTATTTTTTATAAATTTGGAAAAAGAAAAAGCTTTATAAAAATTAATACTCATAATTTATTGATAATTATCAATTTCTATTTAAATAAACCTCAAATATATAAGTAAATTAAATAAATTGTCTACAGATTTTATTAAATTTTAGAGACTATTGATTATGTATTTTATTTGTTGTAGTAATAAATTTTTAGATGAGCTATTTCAAAAATATATATCATTAAAATTTATTTCATTGTAAAATAAGGCAATAAAAGTTTATTATATTCATTCATTATTTGTTAATTAAGATTATGTAGTTAAGTTAAAGATAAGATAAAGATCTACAAGTAATATATTAGATATTTATATATGTTTTTATATATTTTGTAAACAATTATTAATAATTCTAATTAAATTTATATATCATATAATGCATGAATAAACTAAGTAAAAATATCTTAATTTAAATTAATTTTATCAGTAGTATTTTAAATTAATAGAATGATAATATTTTTATAATGTTCATATAATCAAATCAAAAACTATTTAAAATATAAAAGGTGAAAAAGAATAAAAAAGTAATAGAGATTATAACTTAAAGAATAAAATAATAAAAAACTTAATATAATAATTTTATAAAAAACGTAATTGAGTATAAAATAGAAATTTAGGTAAAAATAATGAATTATAAAAAATAAAAATAACAATCACAATAAAACAGAATAAAATAAAAAAGATAAGCTAAATTCATTTTTAAAATTTAGTGGCGTCACTATTTTTTAGAAAGGCTTTTATTTTTTAATAATTGATTTAAAGCACGAAAATATATTTTATAGATTTTGATTTAAAATTCTATTAATTTTAAATCAATTTATTAATACATTCAAATTTTTATAAAGTTTTTTAAATTTAAACTTTTAAAAAATTTTTTATTTTTTGAAAATATTCGGAATTTTTATATTCTAATTTTAGGAATTTCAATTCAAAATAAAATATTCTGTGAACTTTTAGAAAATGTTAATAGCTTTTTTCTTAAATTTTAGAATACAAATATCAAAATAAAAATAGAATATTTATTCTAATTTAAAAGTTAAAGAATTAATTTATTAAATTAGCTTGAAATTTTATTAAAATACTCCTTAGTTTTTATTAAGCTATGATTAAAAAATTTACCAATCAATGAATTATATATAAATTTATTAAAGATATAAATATACATAAGAAGGAAAATTTAAAAATAATAGTTGACTAAAATGGAAGAAGAAAAGGTTAAAAATAAAAAAGGAAATGCAAAAGAATAAATGGATAATTTATGTTTTTGTAGAAGAAACTATTATTTAAAATAAATTGTATATTTCTATTCAAGCAGATGATTATATGATATGGAAATATATATTACACTAAATTTAAACGAAAAATAAATTATCATAGAGATATTTTTAATCTTATTAGATGTTTTTTTTATTAAAAAATGCATATAATTATTATTAAAACTACAACCTATAATTCATTTTAATTACTCCCTCTAGTAAATAAAATTGATTTTTTATCTAATTAAAAATATTAAGTAAAATCTTTTTATCACAATTTAGTTAAAGTAAATTAAATTGAATACATTTAGATTTCATTAGAAAAATTACAAATTCAAAAACTTTTAGAAAATAATGAAATAATCTTTAAATTTTATAAACAACAATAAAATAAATTAAGAATATCAAAATTTATATAAAGAAAGAAAACAAGATGAAGTAAGTTTATGTTATAAAGAGAATTAAAACAACTTAAAAAAAATTTAATATTAAATCATTTTATTAAGACTTAAGATAAGTCATTTTTGAAAAATTTAGTCCTGTTTTTATTTATTATGAAAAAAAAAAAAATCAATCTCAATCAGTATTAATTAATATATAACCTACTTACTGTCTATATATTTAAAAATAGTTTTAATACCACAAAATTATATTTAAATTTTATAAAAATAACTTACATCAAGTATTTAAAAATTAAATTAATAACTATGATTTAAGCTTTATTTATTATCTTAAACATTTCTTTTTAATTATTTTAATTACAAGCAAAAAGAAAATCATAAATTTTTATCTATTTTAAAATAAAAAAATCAATAAACAACTTATGATATAACAACTAAATAATTCAAATAAATGTAACAGAAAATAAACTTTTACCATCTGAATAAAAAAATTTTTGCATATATTGATTTACTTATTCCAATAAAATAAAAGAATAAATATAATTTATTAAATCTAATAATTTTTTCAAATTAAAAGTTTTAACATTGCAAATACTAAAGCATAACAGATTATGCTTGATTGGGATGCATTGTTATTTACTGGAGCAGGGCTGGAATCTGCTTTACACACATATCCAGTAGATGCACTTGCTGATTAACCACTGAGACAGCTTGCTACACATGTTGTACCATTGTAGTATTAGCCAGTAGCTATATTATTTTGCCCTTTAGCTGTGCTGCAAGAGTTACAAACCCAGCCATTCAGATTAGACCCTACCACTGCAGCTGAGCAGTCAACAACAGAACATTTGTTTTAGGTTCCATGAATGAATAATTTTTGAATATCGCTTGTTAATCCACAACCTGCACAAGTTTAAGAATCATTAGAGCATGTAACATCAGATCCGGGATTAGCTATTATAGGTTAACAAACCCATCCAGTAGATAAGTTTGCTTATTATCCTGGAGGGCAACTTGCTACACAGGTTGTACCATTAAAGAATTAACCTGTAGTAATATTTCCACTTCCAGTAGCTGAGCTGCAAGAATTACAAACCCAACCATTTAGATTAGATCCTACTACTGATGCAGTACAGTCGGATACATAACAATTATTTCCAGTTCCGTGAGTGAATAAAGTTGATATAGTGTTTGTTGAACCACAAGCTCCACAAGTAGAAGAATCATTAGAGCATGTAACAGGTGTACCAGGATTAGGAATATTTTAACAAACATAACCTGTTGCTATACTTGCTTATTAACCAGTAGGACAGCTATCTACACAAGTCTTACCATTGTAATATTAACCTTTAGCGATATTATGAACTCCAGAACTTTAACTACAAGAATTACAAACCCAACCATTCAAATTAGACCCTACTATCATCAAATTACAATCTGTAACTGAGCAGTTTTTCCCTGTTCCATATTTGAATAGGCCTTAAATACTACTTGTTGTTCCACAACCTCCACAAGTTGAAGAGTCACTAGAGCAAGCAACAGAAGCACCTGGGCTAGGAGGGTATAAGCACACAAAACCAGTATCCTTGCTTGCATTTGAACCGATAGGGCAAGTTGTTACACAATTTGTTCCATCGTAATATTAACCTGAAATAATATTTCCTGTTCCTACAGCTGTTGAACATGAGTTGCAAACCCAACCATTCAAATTAGAACCCACTATTACAGAAGAGCAATCAATAACACCACAAGTGGACCCTTTTCCAATAGCAAATAATTTCTAAATATCATTTGTTGACCCACATCCATTACATGTTTTATTATCATTTGAGCAGGCAACTAATTAACCTGGATTTTATTTTATACAGTTAAATCCAGTAGCTTGACTTACTGAATATCCTTTACCACAATTACTAATACATGATTTACCATAGTATTAACCAGATGGAATAAGATTAATACCAGTAGCAGCACTACAAGATTAGCATATCCAACCATTTTAAGTAGCGCCTATTGCTTTTTAAGAGCAATCTTTAACTGTACAAGTATTTCCACCTGAGTAAGTGAATAGATTTTAAAGACTAGGAGTATCCCCACATCCTGCACAAGTAGAAGAATCTTTAGAACATGCCACCGGTTTGGGGTTTTTATAACAAGTATAGCCTGTTGAAGCACTTGCTGAATATCCATCAGGACAATTTGTTACACAAGTAGTACCATCAAAATATTAACCTTTAGGAATATTTCCATCTCCTGAAGCTTAACTACAAGAGTTGCATACCCAACCATTCAGGAAAGGTCCTATAGTAGCTGCATGACAATCTTTCACAGAGCAATTATTACCAGATTTATAATTAAATATTCTTAAATATTAATTTTTATCTCCGCATCCGCTGCAAGTTGATTAGTCTGTAGAACACCCTACCTCTGTACCAGGATTAGGAGGAGGGGAACAAACAAATTATGTATCTTCACTTGCTGATTAACCTGGAGGACAGGTATCTGCACAAGTTTTATTAATATCATCATAATATTAGCCTTTAGGAATATTACCAGTTCCTGTAGCTGATTTGCAAGAGTTACAAACCCAACCATTCAAAATAGTTGCTGCATTAGAAGAGCAATCAAAGACATTGCACAATTTTGAATTTTGGTCGAAATTAAATTAATTTATAGTGAAATTATTTAAACCACATTCATAGCAACTTTAGCTCATAGAGCAATTAACTGGCTAGCCTGGATTTGCAACTTAACAATTAAAACCATTTAGATCACTTGCATACAAACCTGGACTACATTCTTAAACGCACTAAGTACCATCAAAGTAAGGACCTAGTGGAGTAATATCAGTTGCTGTAGCTTAACAAGAGGCACAAACTGAGCCATTTAAGTTATTTCCAACAGAGCTTTTAGAACAATCTTTAACCTAACAATAAGAACCAGTAAGTTAAAAAAGATTTAAAATTGCAGCTGAGCCTTAAGCACATAGATCGCATGATTATGCACCTTTATTACAAGTAATTTAATCACCAACATTAGCAGCATCCGCTAATATAAACATGACGCAACTTATGATAATCAAATTAGTTAAGCTTTTCATTTCAAAAATGTATTTTTAATATTTATTTTTTTAATTAAATATTATAAAATCAAATATTAGAACAAGAATTCTTAAAGATTAATTTGAAACTGTTAGGTTAATAATAGTTTTGAATGATTACAACAAAAAAAGATTATTATTGAAATTAAAGTTAGATTTACCTTGATTGCTTTTATTTAGTGTGTAAACAAATAATATATTTGAATAATTTATTAAAACTTTTGTTTTCATTAGATTTTTGTCTAATGTAGAAATATCCAGTTACAATAATTATTAATTATGGTATAGAATAATTTAGAAATATTAAATGGAATTCTGTTATTATTTTTCTAGATAAAAAGTTTCTTTGATAAAAATTAAATTACACAAATTGGTTTAATAAAGAGTTATAATTAATATTTTACAAAAAATGACTTACAGTATTAAAATTTTAAATCTAAAATTTGCTTTACTATCTCAGAATTTTAGTAAGAAAACAAATATTAAACTAAAAATAAATAATTTTATCCAATTAAAAACTTAAGTAAGTTTAAATGCAATATAAAAAGTTAAAATATTTTATTATATTAAAATATTTTTTTACAGTTTGTAAATATAAATATGATTTATTCACTCATAAAAAAGCAAAAATATTCTTTAAAGAATTCAAAAATTAAGTAACTGAGAAAACAAAAACCTAATATTTATAAGATGCTTTGCTTTAATTATTTAAATATTTTCCTAATAGCCCAATCTAAAATTTCAATCAATTATTTTGATTAAAATATAATTTAGAAAGTTACATTACAAGTTTTTAATACCTAATGCATAATCTGATAAATCAAATTTTGTAGCTAATTGAGGGAAAAACCATTATTTTTATATCAGTTACACTTAATTAATTGATTATATAAAATATTAGTAATAATTTGGCATACACAATTCATATTTTTAACATAGAAACCCTATCTAGATAAATTAAAAAACTAATTTTGCCCCTTCCCTTTGAATCAATCTAGAAATGTTAAAAAATTTAAATACTAAATATATAACTCAGAATAGAATTTATTTAATTTTAAAAATATAAATCAGCATAATTATTTTAGATTAAGTTTCATAAAATCAAATAAAATACAAAATAAGTTACAGAAATTAATTTATTATTAGTTATTAAAAATATGATGGATTAATTATGAAATTTTTTGATAAATTCTGAAAAAATTTAATGCAAACCATATTCTCAATTCATTTGATAGAAAAAATTTTTTAATTTTATTATGTAAATCAGTTTGATAAAGCAATTATCATACAATACAATACAATACATTAATATTTTACAAAAAGTATGTTACAGTATTATAATTTTAAATATAAAATTTGCTTATTTTACCTCTAATTTTTAGTAAGAAGAAAAATATTAGACAAAAAGTAAATAGTTTTATCAAACATAAAAGCTTAATTAAGTTTAAATGCAATATTAAAGTTAAAATATTTTTTTATTGTAATTTTTTTTTTTACAGTTTTCAATCAAAGTATGAATACTTCAAAACTAATTTTGTAACTAATTTGGAAAAAAACAAGATTATTTATGTATCGAATGTAAATAATTTATTGGTAATATAAAATATAAACAATAATTTGCGATACAGGGTTCATATCTTTTTATTTAGAAATCCCATCAAGACAAATTAAATAACTAATGTTGAGTTTTCCTTTTAAATATTTGATAGCAACGAATTAGAATCCATTAATTATATCTATCATATAATTAAAGGCATCAAATTAAAAAAAAGAAAATTAGTGTTTATTTGTATCCTGAAATATTAAATAATTGGCAAATCATTATAAATCTTAAACAGAATTTTTAATTTTTAATAATAATATAATTCTATAAGTTAGATGCATCATGTTTTAATATAATAACAAATATCTTGTAACTAATATGGTTTAAAAAATTATTTATTTGATAGAAGTTAAAAATATTTAGCTCATCATAAGCAAAAATATTGCAATATTAAATACCTTTTTTGATTTAGTTTGATCAAAATAAAATGTATTTCTACAGTTTGGACTCATGTGTTTTTATCGACATATATGTCTCTATGATTATCTACATATCTTAAAACATAAGAAAAACCTTTCATTTTTATTTTAAATGGGTATGATATTATGAATTTTATTATATATTTCTTTCAACTGACTTGTTAAATTTTCCATATTTTTTTAGATAAATATGCAAAATAAAAAGGGATCATAAAATTTGTCATATATAATTTAAGATTTGGATAGGATTTATAAAAATCCTTTAGTTAAATAAAAAATTGCATTGAAAAATAATCGTATATTAGCTATTAAGTATAAGAATACTTCTTTAATTGCGAACTAGTTAGCATTCATATATTCAAATTAAATAATAATCATTTTTTATGATTGTTTGTGCTCATGCATGCTATTTACCTAAAAATAAATTTTTGAAACAATGTATTTCTAAATTTGATTTGAATTTAGAAAAATAAATGCGATAAGTATAAAATAATCCTTCTAAATCAAAGATTATAAGTTTCAAAATTTTTTTATTAATTAATTATATAAGAAACTGTTTCATTAACAAGAAATTATTTTTGCCTTAAAATTCAAAAATAAGGAAAATCATTTATTAATTCTTTATCAAAGTAAAGAAAAGAATCAAAATAAAATATTTTTTATGGTTTAAAAATAACTATTAAAAACACAAATAAATTCAATATCTTTTCTTATTTAAACAATAAGTTCTTCAATATATATATTTGTTTCAAGTTAAAACTTAATTAACAATTTGAAATAAGTTATAAAAATAAATTTTTTTAATTTTCTTATCAATTCTGAAAAAGGAATTGAATTATTTCTGAAATATTGATTTAATGATTCTGAAAAATTAGCTTAATAAATTCTGAGATAAAATTGATTACAATCTAATTTAGGGTATTAAAATGCAATTTTGCGTTTACAGCTAAATAAAAAAAATTATTAAAATCAAATTGAATACATTTTTTTTAAATTAATTATAAATCAAAAGGAGTTACAGTTTTCAAATTATAATACCAATCAAACAAAATTCTTGAAACTTTGAATTTATTTATAAAGATACATCATAAATTAATTTTAAATTTAATTTTTTTTACCTTCAAAAGCTATTTAAATCTACTTTTGAGAAAAATAAGTATGTAAATTATTGATGTCAGATATTAGTTTTATTGATATTTCATTTAACCATTTTGTTACTTCTGATAAAGCTAATTCATCTCATTAACTAATAATAATATTTTTAAAATTAAAATTCTATTAAGTATGTAAACATAATTATTCAATTGGATTACAAATATTTATAAAAGGCAGAAATAAATTGATATTTGTAACCTAAATGATTAAAAATCCAAAAAAAAATATTAATTTTAATTAAATAGAAATAATTAAGGAAATTTACATAAAGTACTGATAATATTTACAGATTTATGATTTTATATAGAAAAATTGAAGTAAATATAAAGAATATTGTGTCTATGTAAAGTTTATAACAATTGTTTAATAATTTATTATAAATATTCTACTTTAAATCGCATTATTGTGATTGTAAATAATTAACTAATACTGAAATATTTTAATTATTTTATAATAAATTTATTTAAAATTAATTTAATGAGTTTAGTTATTGATGTTTTTTTTTTTTTATGGAAATGAAAATAATTCAATTTTAATTCAAAATCTTTTCAGAATAAGTTCAGAATTATAATGTCTCTATTTTCATTTCTTTATAAATTAACTAGAATACTGAAATTTGTATTTTTAGATATTTAAATAACTCAAATTAAATATTTTAATACCATTAAAATTATTTATTTTAGAAAATAAAATAAAATTTTTGTAAAGGTTTATATAGATATATTACATATTTAATAATATGAATTGTTTACACCAACCTAAAGCATTTTTAGATGCTAATTTTGCTCTAAAAATATTTTCTTTCAAAATTTCAAAATTCTCTGTTTGCATTTTCCTTTAGAATTTCGAAAATAAAAATAAAGTAAATCTTCAATATATGAATTAAGATCACAAAGTTATTCTGATTAGATGTATTTAATATCATATTTTCATCTTTAATGAAAAATTAATTATTATTCAAAATTTGAAATAAATGAACCAAATTTATTCAATCAAAAATAAATCAAAGTATAATAATTTTACCATCAAATCAAAAATTATCTTGAATAATAGATAAATCAGTTTACGTATAGTTCGAAATCAAAATACTCAAAATTAAAAAAGGCTGTTGTGAATTATGATAATGAAGGCTAGAGAAGCTCAATTTTTTTGCTAATTTCAAATAAATAAATAACCTTAAAACCAGCTTTTAGTAAATCAAAATTAATAAATAATACCAAGCTTTTAAAAATAAAAAATATTTTTAAGAGTGAATTTTCTAAATGAAATTATTAATAAAATAATCATTCTAAACTCTACCCACTTCAATTTACTTATCAAAATATCCAACATGCTTTAATTATTTATAATCATATATACACTTTTTTCTACTTTAAATAAAATGTACACTAAAATAAATTTAAAGAATTCAATCAAGTGGATTAACATCTTCGTTTTTCTAAGCAGATCTAAGGGTAGTTGTAAGATTTTGAGAAAAATGGTTAAAAATAAGCTTCTCATGATCAGAATAAAATTTCATTACTCTTCTACAATTTGAAAAGTTAATTAAATAATTTTATTTTACTTTTATTAAAAAAATTTATTTTATGATTTATTATTTGAAATATTTAATTTCAGATATTAAATTTTTAAGCTAAAATAGATTTATATTTTATAATATTATATACTTAATTATTTTAAAGCAAAATATTAATTATTTAATAATTAAATAATTTCTAAAAAATGTATACAGTTTTTACTAAAACTACAACTTAAAATTCATACTAATTACTCCCTAGATTATATAAAATTGATTTTTTATTTAATTAAAAATAAAAATAATTTAAAAGTAAATTAAATTGAATAAATTAAGCTTTCATTAGAAAAATTACAAATTCAAAAACTTTTAGAAATATAATGAAATAATCTTTAAATTTGATACACAACAATAAAATAAAATAAGAATATCAAAATTTATATGAAGAAAGAAAACAAGATGAAGTAAGTTTATGTTATAAAGAAAATTAACACAACATAAATAAAATTTGGTATAAATTCATTTTATTATAACTTAAGATAAATCATTTAGTTTGGAAAATTTAGTTCTGTTTTTATTTATTATGAAAAAAAAAAATCAATCTCAATCAGTATTAATTGATATATAAACAACAGTTTATACATTTAAAAATAGTTTTAATACCACAAAATTATATTTATATTTTATAAAGATAACTTACAATGAGTGTTTAAAAATTAAATTAATAACTATGATTTAAGCTTTATTATCTTAATAATTTCGTTTTAATTATTTTAATTACAAGAAAAAAGAAAATCATAAATTTTTATCTATTTTTTTATAAAAAAGTTAAAAAAAACTTATAAATAAAAATTATTTCAAATAAATGTAACAAAAAATAAACATTTAACATCTGAATAATAAAAATTTTGCATATATTTATTTACTTATTCCAATAAAATAAATGAATAAATATAATTTATTAATCTAATAATTTTTTCAAATTAAAAGTTTTAACATTGCAAATACTAAAGCATAACAGATTATGCTTGATTGAGATGCATTATTATTGACTGGAGCAGGGCTAGAATCTGCTTTACACACATATCCAGTAGATGCACTTGCTGATTAACCACTGAGACAGCTTGCTACACATGTTGTACCATTGTAGTATTAGCCAGTAGCTATATTATTTTGCCCTTTAGCTGTGCTGCAAGAGTTACAAACCCAGCCATTCAGATTAGACCCTACCACTGCAGCTGAGCAGTCAACAACAGAACATTTGTTTTAGGTTCCATGAATGAATAATTTTTGAATATCGCTTGTTAATCCACAACCTGCACAAGTTTAAGAATCATTAGAGCATGTAACATCAGATCCAGGATTAGCTGTTATAGGTTAACAAACCCATCCAGTAGATAAGTTTGCTTATTATCCTGGAGGGCAACTTGCTACACAGGTTGTACCATTAAAGAATTAACCTGTAGTAATATTTCCACTTCCAGTAGCTGAGCTGCAAGAATTACAAACCCAACCATTTAGATTAGATCCTACTACTGATGCAGTACAGTCGGATACATAACAATTATTTCCAGTTCCGTGAGTGAATAAAGTTGATATAGTGTTTGTTGAACCACAAGCTCCACAAGTAGAAGAATCATTAGAGCATGTAACAGGTGTACTAGGATTAGGAATATTTTAATCAACATAACCTGTTGCTATACTTGCTTATT
>NW_002476523.1:288577-312598 GCF_000189635.1 Tetrahymena thermophila SB210 | reverse complement strand
CCTTAAATACTACTTGTTGTTCCACAACCTCCACAAGTGAAAGAGTCACTAGAGCAAGCAACAGAAGCACCTGGGCTAGGAGGGTATAAGCATACAAAACCAGTATCCTTGCTTGCATTTGTACCGATAGGGCAAGTTGTTACACAATTTGTTCCATCGTAATATTAACCTGAATTAATATTTCCTGTTCCTACAGCTGTTGAACATGAGTTGCAAACCCAACCATTCAAATTAGAACCCACTATTACAGATTAGCAATCAATAACACCACAAGTGGACCCTTTTCCAATAGCAAATAATTTCTAAATATCATTTGTTGACCCACATCCATTACATGTTTTACTATCATTTGAGCAGGCAACTAATTAACCTGGATTTGATTTTATACAGTTAAATCCAGTAGCTTGACTTACTGAATATCCTTTACCACAATTACTAATACATGATTTACCATAGTATTAACCAGATGGAATAAGATCAATACCAGTAGCAGCACTACAAGATTAGCATATCCAACCATTTTAAGTAGCGCCTATTGCTTTTTAAGAGCAATCTTTAACTGTACAAGTATTTCCACCTGAGTAAGTGAATAGATTTTAAAGACTAGGAGTATCCCCACATCCTGCACAAGTAGAAGAATCTTTAGAACATGCCACCGGTTTGGGGTTTTTATAACAAGTATAGCCTGTTGAAGCACTTGCTGTGTATCCATCAGGACAATTTGTTACACAAGTAGTACCATCAAAATATTAACCTTTAGGAATATTTCCATCTCCTGAAGCTTACATACAAGAGTTGCATACCCAACCATTCAGGAAAGGTCCTATAGTAGCTGCATGACAATCTTTCACATAGCATTTACTATTACTAGGTTTATAATTAAATATTCTTAAATATTCATTTTTATTTCCGCATCCGCTACAAGTTGCCTAGTCTGTAGAACATCCTACCTCTGTACCAGGATTAGGAGGAGGGGAACAAACAAATTATGTATCTTAACTTGCTGATTAACCTGAAGGACAAGTATCTACACAAGTTTTATTAATACCATCATAATATTAGCCTTTAGGAATATTACCAGTTCCTGTAGCTGATTTGCAAGAGTTACAAACCCAACCATTCAAAATAGTTGCTGCATTAGAAGAGCAATCTATGACATTGCACAATTTTGAACTTAGGTCGAAATTAAATTAATTTACAGCGAAATAATTTAAACCACACTCATTGCAACCTGAGCTCAGAGAGCAATCAACTGGCTAGCCTGGATTTGCAACTTAACAATTATAACCATTAAGATCACTTGCATACAAACCTGGACTACATTATTAAACGCACTAAGTACCTTCAAAAAAAGGACCTTACGAAGTAAGATCACTTTGTACATCTTAACAAGATGAACAAACTGCGCCATTTAAGTTATTTCCAACAGAGCTTTGAGTACAATCTTTAACCTAACAATAAGAACCAGTAAATTAAAAAAGATTTAAAATTGCAGCTGAGCCTTAAGCACATAGATCGCATGATTATGCACCTTTATTACAAGTAATTTAATCACCAACATTAGCAGCATCCGCTAATATAAACATGACGCAACTTATGATAATCAAATTAGTTAAGGTTTTCATTTCAAAAATGTATTTTTAATATTTATTTTTTTTAATTAAATATTATAAAATCAAATATTAGAACAAGAATTCTTAAAGATTAATTTGAAACTGTTAGGCTAATAATAATTATGAATGATTACAATAAAAAATGATTGTTATTGAATAATTAAGATTAGATTTACCTTAATTGCTTTTATTTAATGTGTAAACAAAGAATATATTTGAATAATTTATTAAAACTTTTATTAGTTTTTGCCTAATGTACAAATCTGCAGTTACACTAGTTAGTTATTAATTAATTATGGTATATAATAATTTTGAAATATTAAATGGAATTCAGTTATTATTTTTCTAGATAAAAAGTTTCTTTGATTACAACCTCTCACAAAATAATAATTAATTAATTTGATTTTGATGTAAAGATTTATCAATTTGAAGTTATAAATTTAATTTGAAAATTGAGTAACTGTAAACCAATCTAATATAAATTTATTAATACAAACTCATTTAATAATGATAGATTATTTTATAGTACTAAAATTGGACATCAAAATTTTTTAGAGATTTAAATCTGCAATTTTTAAAATTTTAAATGCTAAATATTTTAGCCCAAAATGTAATTTATTAAATATGAACATATAAATCTATAATAATTATTTTAGATTAAGTTTCATGAAATAAATAAAAATACAAAATAAGTTATATAAATCAATTCATCATTTGCTTTATTTTTAATAAAAAAAACAAAGGATTAATTATGAAATTTTTTTGATAAATTCTGAAAAATGTTTGATGCAAATCAAATAAAATTCTGAAGTAACAAACTAGAAAAAAATTGCAAAATTAAATTATGGAAATTGATTTGATAAAGCAATTAATTTGCGAAATAGTTCCCAATCTAAAAATTTAATCAATCATTATGATTAAATATAATTTGGAAGGAAAGTTACATTACAAGTGATAAATACTAACGAATAATCTGATAAATCAAATTTTGTAACTAATTGGGAAAAAAATGATTATATTTATATCAGTTACACTTACTTAATTAATTTATTATATAAAATATATGCAACAATTTTGCATATACTATTCATATTTTTAATATAGAAACATTATCTAGATAAATTAAAATACTAATATTGCCATTCCCTTTGAATTAATCTTATTAGAATGACAACTTTTTATAGATATATGAAACATTTATTTTTATTTAAAGAAAATTCGGATTAATGTATTTAAATTATTCCACTCACTACCTTGATATCTTATTTATCTTTATAATAGTCAACAAAGACATAATAGAGTATTTGGAAAACTACTCAAAATTTCCTTATTCTTCAAAAAATAATAAAGATAATGGCAATTAAGTTTTTCCTTTTTATAAAATTTATTATTTTTTAAAATTAATTTTGATTATGAAATGTTTATAAGTATTATTAATTATTAAAGTATTTGAAAGCTAATTTAAACCTATATAATTTAGTTTAAATTAATTTTTATATCATTATGTATTTGTATTTCAATTCGTATAAATAAGCAAACAAGTTTGTTTCTACAAATCTTATTAGATTAAAAATTGCAACGTCTTTAATTTATTATAAATGTAAAAATTGGAAGAAAATATGTCTATTTATTTTTGTATTCTAAAATATATATAATTAAATAACTAAATTGAATTTAATTTATGAAAGAATAGTAATAATTATTTTACTTGAATATAATCTTAGTAAGATGCATGGCATTTTTTCTTTTTTATTGATTATTTAGTTTTTAAGGTGAAAATCCATCAAATAAAAATATTTACATATTCTTTTATGTGCTAAATAATTTAAAATGTTTCTTTGAAATCAAAATTTATATTGCATCTTTCATATCTATAGTTAATCAATGTAAAAATGAATTGATTTTTAAGTTTACTACTATAAATAAATGCTAAATCTGTTGATCCACTAAACATTGAATTATTTTTTTATAATGGAGAACTAAATAAATTTGATTATGTTTCAAAATAAAATTAGTCTTCAAATGAAAAGCAATAGCTCAAATATTCTGATTAAATCTAGTATATTGTATGTTTTAAAAACTTAATTTTTAATAAAAAACATATTACATAAATAACAAAATATTTTTGTAATGTCAAATGGCTTCATTAATCATGTACTATATTATTGTTTAATCAAATCGAGTAAAATCTAGATATAAATTTTATTCAATGATATTTTTTACCAACAAAATGATAAGCAATATACAAAAAAGTGATTTTTGTGATTTTATTTTTCAGATTTCATTTTGCTAATAATATAAAACCAATAATCTTATTTTCTTATTAATTTTCATTTAGCAAAATTTAGATAAATTATCATTGTTAAATGAAAAAATAAAAGTGAAATATATATTTGATTTTTAATAGGTAATTCATCATCTTTTAGATTTTATAGATAAATAAAAGAATTTGATAAGTGTAACTTTAGTATTTTTTTGAAGGAAGTCTTCATGCCTTCTCAAATAAAAATCCAAATTTATAGCTTATTATTTTTACTACAAAATAGAAATATTTCAATCAAATAAGCAAAGAATTCATTGACAATCTTGTGATGGTAATTAAGATGGTTTGATATAAAAGAAAATTTAAAAGAGGTAAAATAATAATTAAATTGTTCATAAAAAATCAAATATTTGTTTTTTCATGTTATTTTTATTATTTAAAAATTAAATGATGACTCAATTATCGATCAGATTTTTAATCTTTCTTTGTAGTAATGAAGGATTGATTATAATCAATTTTACTAAATAACTCAACCATTTTTAAAAATGCTAAGAATGAGTCTATCTATTTCTTTAGATTGTTTGTACTTATTAATAAATATTAATAATAAGTCTATCTATTTCTTTAGATTGTTTGTACTTATTAATAAATATTAATAATAAGTTAAATACTAAATTGTATTTTGAAGATGTAAGCTAAATACAATTTTCACTTATTTTTAAATGATTAAATAAGTTACAAAAATTCATTGCGCAAAGATTTTAACAAATTTAATTTACTGATTTTGTAATTTTGAGTAGTAAACTTTGTCATATAAATAAAGTAATATTGTATGTATTTATATGTTAACTATTATTCAATTTAAAATAATTGTTAATTTTAAATAATATTTTCTTAAGAGTTTATTTAGAATTGAGTATATTTAAAAAGCTAGTTTATTTTAATTGTATTATTGTTCTGTAAAAAAATTGCTTAAATATTACAATAGGGTGAGGTATTTTGATGTTTTTTCTTTAAATTTGATTTGCTTTATATTGTTTTTCAATTCCCCTTTTAAAATCAAAATCACTCATTAATCAAAATAAGCCAAAGAAGTTATTATTAAAACCGTGTTTAAATGATAATGAAAATCAATTTTCTTATATTTACGTAATATTATAAAAAGATATTTTTCGTTTGAAGTCATAATTAATTTTTAGAAAAGATCTAAATTAATTATAAATTTTCATAATAAGTTACACAAATAGAAATTTAATAGGAAATAAAAAATTTGGAGAAAAAAATATTTTATTTTTTATTTGTTTAAAAAATTATAATAGTTTAAATTTTATAAACTCCTATTAAATAAACCAATTTTTTGACAATTCTATTATAAGTAAAAATAGTTGAAAGGAATAAATCATGGTATCTCTATTCATTTATTGAATGGTTTATCTTGAAAATAAAACAATAATATCAAAGAAGTATTAAGTTTATATTTACATATATTATTTTCATTCAAATTTACATCTAATACTAATTAAATTATGTATTCCAATATATTATTATACCCACCCTTATAAAAAATGATCTATTTATCAAATAACTTTGAAATTTTCATTTTTATTTTAGGCGGGTGTGATGTTATGAAAGTCATGATATATCTGTTTCAACCAATAAATAAATTTTCCATATTTACTTTAGATAAATAAATAAATGCATAAAATAAAAGGGATCGCAAAATTCATGCTTTATAATTTAAGATTTTGATTTACAAAAATCCTATTGTTCAATAAAAAACAAATTTGATAAATATTCTTATATTAGATATTCAATATAAGAATACTTCTTTAATCAGGAATTAGTTTATCATTCATTTATTCTATATAAATTATAATCATTTTTATGATACTTGTTTACATGCTTTTGCCTTAAAATTTTTGAAACAATATACTTCTAAATTTGATTTGGGTTTAGAAAATAAATTGCGATAAGAAAAAACAATCCTTTTAATCAAAAATTTTAAGTTTCAAAATTTTATTATTAACTCATCAATTAATTAATTAAGAAACTGTTTCATAAATAAGAAATGATTTTTTAGTTAAAATTAAAGCATAAGGAAAATCATTTATTAATTATTTATCAAAGTAAAGAAATGAATGAAAATAAAATATTTTATTATGTAAATAAATATTAAATAAACAAATAATTTCAATATATCTTTATTATTAAAATAATAAGCTCTTTAATATATTTGCTTCAAGTTGAAACTTGATTAATAATTTGAAGTAAGTAATAAAAAATTAATTTTTTTAATTTTCTTATCAATTCTGAAAAACGAATTTAATTAATTCTGAAATATTAATTTAATGAATTCTGAAAAATCAGCTTAATAAATTCTGAGATAAGATTGATTACAATCTAATTTAAGGATTTAAAAGGCAATTTTGCGTTATCAAGTAAGTAAAAAAAAAATTATTAAAATCAAATTGAATACATTTTTTTTAAATTAATTATAAACCAAAAGGAGTTACAGTTTTCAATTATTATAATCAAAATTGCTGAAACTTTTAATTTATTTATAAAGAAAGATACATTATAAAATGATTTTAAACTTTATTATTTTTATCTTCAAAAGCTATTTATATATTCATTAGAGCAAAATAACTATGTAAAATATTGATGGCAAATATTTTTTTATATGTTTTTTATTTAACCATTCTATTGTTACATCTGATAGATCGATCTAATTCATCTCATTAATTAAAATGAATATTTTTAAATTTGTAACTTTATTAAGTTTCTAAATACAGTTATTTAATTAGATTACAATTACTCATAAAAGGTATTTGTAACCTAAATGATTAAAAATCCAAAAAATTATATTAATTTTAATTAAATAGAAATAATTAAGAAAAGCTACACAAAATACTGATAATACTTACAAATCTATTGTTTTATATATAAAAATTGTAGTAAATTTAAATAATAATACTTCTATGTAAAGTTTATAGCAATTTATTAATAATTAATAAAGAGGATTCTAAATTAAATCACTCTATATAATTGACTAATACTAATATATTTTAATTATTTTATTATTAATTTATTTAAAATTAGTTTAATGAGTTTTCTTTTTGGTACTTGTCATTTTTTTATGGAAGGAAATACATTCTACTTTTAAATATCTTTAGAAAATAATTCAATTTTATTTCAAAATCTTTACTGAATAAGTATAATGTCTCTATTTCAATTTCTTCTTTATAAATTAATTAGAAAACTAAAATTAGTATTTTTAGAAATTTAAATCATTCAAATTAAATATAATGCCATTAAAATTATTTATTTTAGAAAAATAAAATTAGATTATAACATTTCCTTATCTTGATATATTATATATTTATTTAAATATTGTAAAAATAATAATTATTCACTCCACCTAGAATGATGCTAATTTATACTTTCTACTTCAAAGTTTTTGAGAAAAGATAGGGCAGGTGGTTTATTTTGTAAAAATCTTAAAAAATATTTTGTAGAAAGAATACTAGAAAAATAATATTTTCAGCTTTATAACAAATAAAAAATTATTTATATAAATTTGCAAAAATAAAATATTTATTATTCTTAATATTTTGATATTAATTCAGAAGAAGAAATTTAAAATAGCAAAAACTAAAACATAACCAATTAGATTTGAGTATGAGGCATTATTTCCTGCAGCAGGAGTAGATGCTACTTTACATACGTATCCAGTAGCTA
This sequence comes from Tetrahymena thermophila SB210, assembly GCF_000189635.1. Lineage (NCBI taxonomy): Eukaryota > Ciliophora > Oligohymenophorea > Hymenostomatida > Tetrahymenidae > Tetrahymena > Tetrahymena thermophila. Next base: position 304,984 of record NW_002476523.1, on the reverse strand, counting down.
CGCTTGCTGATTAGCCACTTGGACACTCCGATACGCATGTTGAACCGTTGTAATATTTTCCTGAGGCTATATTACCACTACCAGTAGCTTAACTACAAGAATTACAAACCCAACCATTCAGATTAGATCCAACTCCAGCTGTTGAGCAATCAGTAACTGAACAATTATTACCCTTACTATGAGTGAAGAGGCCTTAAATGGCAGTTGTTGATCCACATCCTCCACAAGTTGAGGAATCACTAGAGCATGCAACGTCTGTACCTTGACCTCTACAAACAAATCCAGTACTTGCACTGGCTTATTAACCATTAGGACAGTTTGGTACGCAAGTTTTTCCATCATAGAATTATCCTTTAGGAATATTGTAATTTCCAGATGCTGAGCTACAAGAATTGCAGACCCAGCCATTCAGATTATTGCCAACTATAGACAAATTACAATCTGTAACAGAGCAATTGATTCCTTTTCCACGAGTAAACAGGTTTTATATGGCATTTGTAGATCCACATCCTCCGCAAGTTGAAGAATCAGTAGAGCAGGTTACATCACTACCAGGGCTAGGAGGGTATTAGCAAGTAAATCCATTTGCTTAATTTGCTTGCTAACCAGTAGGACAGCTTGACACACAAGTTTTACCATCAAAATACTAACCTTTAGCTATATTTCCACTTCCAGAAGCATTTTAACAAGAATTACAGATCCAACCATTCAAATTAGAACCAATTATTTTCGAATGGCAGTCAATAGCAGAACATGAGCTACCTTTTGATTTACTGAATAAATTTTAGATATCACTTGTTAATCCACATCCATTACAAGTTTAAGAATCGTTAGAGCATGCAACATCTTAACCTGGATTAGTTTGTTAGCAATTATATCCAGTTGCTAAATTTGCTATATATCCATCAGGACATTTACTGACACATCCAACTTTAGTATCTAAGAAATATTATCCATCAAGTACAGGATAGTTAGCTCCAGTAACAACACCACAAGATCTACAAATCCATCCAGCAAAATTCGAGTTTTAAGAAGAACTAAGTGTAGAATTAAGTGCAGGAGCTGAACAATTTATAACATTACAATTATTTCCACTTACATATTAGAACAATTATTAAATGGAATTATCATTTCCACATCCATTGCATGTAGAAGAATCATTTGAACATGGAACAGGAGCAGGATTTGTTACGCAAATAAAATTAGTATCAGCACTTGCTACTCCATTATTAGGACAAGTATTTACACATGTTTTACTTCTAGAGTCATAGTATTAACCTTAAGGGATATTACCTATTCCAGGAGCAAGGGAACAAGAATTACAAACCCAGCCATTAAGGTTAAGATTAATAGTACTTTACTTACAGTCAATAACTGAGCAAGTATTTCCAGATCCATAAGCAAATAGGTTTGCAAACTAGCATCCAGTACAATCTTTAGAGTTTTTAGAGCATGAAACTCCAGTTCCTGGATTAGGTTAATTTACGCAAATAAATTTAGTTAATTAATTCGCATATTTACCTTGAGGACAAGTATCTACACAAGTTTAAGCATTAGGATCGTAATATTAACCTGAAGGAACATTACCATTTCCTTTAGCTTAATAACAAGAATTACAAACGAATCCATTCAAAAAAAGATATAATACATTAGCAGAGCAGTCATTAATCATACATTACTATGTTTAAGAATCAAATTTAAATTAAGAAATGGCATCTAAGTTATTTGCACACCCTGAACAATCTGCAGCCTAATCACTACATTTAACAAGTCTTCCAAGATTTGCTGTTTAACAATTATTTTATGTATATCTATTTGCATATTAACCTTAAGGGCAGTTCTAAATACAATCAGTGCCATCGTAAAATGTATATTAAGTGCAAGAACCACAAACAAAACCATTTTTATTAGTTCCGATTTTTGAGCAATCAGCAATAAAGCACTAATAACCACTCTTCAATGAGAACAAATTTGAGATTTAACTAGTATATCCACATGCTTTACAAGTTCCATCCAAAGAACAATAAACAGGATTCCCTGGTTAACAGATAACAGTAAGCATAAGAGAGCTAAAGAAAACCACAAGGATGAATAAATTTTTCATTTTTCTAAATGTTTATTCTAAAAGTTTGTTGAATAATTTGATTATTAAATCTGTATGAATATTAAACCTGAAAAGATTTAAAGTGAAATTTGAAACTTTTTTTTTCCCATTTAGATTAATTTTTTTGTTATTACCATCTAAGAATCATCATAATTTAATTTAAGTCTATTGATAATTACTAAATATTGATTTAAGATCTTCAAATGCAACTGCTTTAACTCATATACCTTTATGAATTATTAATTATTGTTAAAAAAATAAAAAAATCTAAATACTGTAATAACCATTGTTAAGGTTTTACTTTTATTATTAATTTTTGGAAATAATAAAGTGTAAAAAACCGAGAAAATAAATGGTGATCGGCCCTCAAATGAGTAGTGTGATTTTAATAGGTTTTACTGTATGTATTATATATTTAAATATAATAATGTATTGAAAACTAAGAAATACTCCTGATATTATAAGCTAATAATATTGAAATTAATTTTGGAGATATATTATAAACCTCAAAAAGGTTACAATACAACTTTTTATTTTTTAATTTAAATATGCGTTGAAAGTAAAAAATAATAAATTAATCCTATTATATCACAAAAAGTAATCTTACTCAAATTTTATTTTTTCTATTTAATCATTTAAAAGTCTATAAAAAATTATAATATTTTAGAAATATTTTATTCAAAATGGATTGAATAGACGAAATAAATTATTTTATAATATCAAAAATAAAATATTTATTTGTTTCATACATTTATTTATGTTTATTATCATAAAATTAGGTTACAAAAATTAATATAATAAATGATTTAAATAATTTTTGAAAATGAAAGTTATAATAGTTATTGATGTCATAATAAAATGAGACTTCTGTTTTAAGTGTAAAGTGAAAAAGTAAAACTCTTACTATATTAATCCTACTAATTTATAATTTATAATTTTTAAGACTTTGTTGTTAATTAATAATTGTCACTAATAGATGATAAATGCTGATACTTTTAAGAAATAAATCGATTATTTTATAATTCAACTAATCTAAATAATTAGTTTCACTTTCTTTTATATTATATCTAAATACAAATTTAAAAATTATTAGTAAATATCATTTATGTATACACCAATATATTTATTTTTTAATTTATAATATCAAAAATTAAATATTTATTTGCTTTATTCATTTATCTATATGTATTGCTATAAGTTTAAGTTACATAAATTAGAAAATGATTTCAATTGCTTTTGAAAATGACAGTTAGATAGATCAGTGGCTGATTTTATAATAATATGAAACTTCTGTCGTAAGTGTAAAAGTGACAAAGAAAAATTATGAATATATTAATCCTACTAATTAATAATTTATAATTTTAAAAACTTAGTTATTAATTAATAATTATCAACAGTAGATGATAAAAACTGATCCTTTTAATAAATAAATTGATTATTTTTATAATTCAACTAATCTAAATATTTAGTTTCACTTTCTTTTATTTTTTATATAAATAAAAAATTTGAATTACTAGCAAATATCTATTAGTCATGCATACATTTATACATTTTAGAAAATTTAATTAAAAAAATTTGATTTACATAAATAATCACTCATAAAAATCAATTCAAATTATTGAACAAATTATAAAAATTAATTATTTATAACTTTTTTACTAATTCTGGTTAAGATTAACTTGTATTCAACTTAAAAAACTCTAAGATATGCTTGAATGCTAATTATATCTTGAATATAAATAATTGAACTATTTTTAAAACAATATTTGCTTACAAAAGTTATTTTCAATTTATTTCTTTTATTTATTTAAAATTAAGTTACAAAATTTAAAATTAGTAGAAACTTACAGTCATATATTTATTTATATTTTTTGAAAATGTAATTAAAAAAACTTGATTAACATTATCACTCATCAATCTGAATACAAATTATTGAATAAGTTATAAAAATTAATTATTAATAAATTTTCTTACTAATTCTAAACAAGATTAACTTGTATTCAACTTAAAAAACTCTAAAATATGCTTCAATGAAAATTATATCTTGAATATTAAATAATTGATATATTATTAAAACAATATTTGCTTACAAAAGTTATTTTCAATTTATTTCTTTTATTTATTAAAAATTAAGTTACAAAATTTAAAATTATATTATTAGAAACTATCAGTCTTGTATTTATTTATATATTTTTGAAAATGTAATTAAAAAAACTTGATTAACATTATCACTCATCAATCTGAATACAAATTATTGAATAAGTTATAAAAATTAATTATTTATAAATTTTCTTACAAATTCTGAACAAGATTAACTTATATTGAACTTAATAAATTCTGAAATATGCTTGAATGCAAATTATATCTTGAATATAAATAATTGATGTATTATAAAAACAAGATTTGCTTACAGAAGCTATTTTCAAATTATTTCTTTTATATTTTTAAATTTAAGTTACAGTTTTTTGTTTTTATTGACCTACGATATAAATTTAAATATCTTTATAAGATGATGAATTGTGATATCTCTTTTTTCTTATTATTTGTATTGAAATAGATATAAATTATTTATTTAATTCAACATATTAGAGATTTTAGCTTTCAAAATAATAATCAATAGTTTCAAAAATTATTCATCTTTAAAAATATAAATGTTTTCTTTTATAAATTGAAATAGTGTAAAAAAGAAGTTATCGTTTGTAATCTAAAAAAAAAGAAGTATTTTATTTAAACTTCTTTAGATTAAAACTAAAAAACTGTTGTAAATTTATAAATATTTTTTTTACCTATTATGGAGAATTTCATAATAGATGAGAATAAATATTTGATGCTTCTAACAAAAATTCAATTAAAAAAGCTATCAAATGATTACAAAGAATATGTTTTGATATTCAATTATATTTTTAAATTATTTTTAACTTGAGACTTTTATTTTAGTAATAAAATAATTTTTATTGTTTTAAGGAAAAATAATTATTGGATTTTAAAATTTTGTAGAAATAAAAAAAATGAAAGAAAAATTATATTTATTTATAAAGGACGTTCAATTAAAATTAGTTTATTTAATATTTTTATTTATTAAAAATTTATTCTACTAATAATAAGATTCTAATTATTATTTTAAAAATAGAGGAGAAAATTTTATGATTTTTTTTAGCCAAAATCTTGTAGATAATATTTTGGATATTCTAAATATAATCAAATTAATTATTTAGTGGTTTAGGCATAAAATTAACTTTTGATTTTATTTTAAAAAATGTTTTCCTTTTTGAAAAAGATTTTATGTTATATTTTAATAATTAAATATTTAAAATAAAGTTTTATTTATTTAAGAATTAAATCTGTAAAAAGATATTTTAAAAATTTAATTTATTTAAGAATAAATTAATAAAAATAATTTTAATTACTTAAAATGCTGACTAATGATCCTTTTTTTAATAGTCCTTAATAAGGAATTTTAAAAAATTTATCACCATTTTATGCTTAAAAAGATTGTGGAGGGGTTGGTGAAAATTAATGAGGGACTACAGTAATTCAATAAAATAATTTCTTAATTATCAAAAAATCCAGTGAAGAGCCTTGAAAAAGACTGTACCCTAGGGTACTTTACATATTTTTTACTATCCTATCTCAAAATATTTTTTAATAAAATATATTACATTCCACTATACAAATATTTAATATTTATTCATCCTGTTTTCACCACTTTTTTATCATCATTAGAAATCTATTTCAAAGGCAACTAGTCTTTTTGATTTAAGACACTTGCTTTTTACTTTCAGTTATTATGATTCACTGATTTAGTTTTCACTTTTTTTATTATAAATTAGCTTAAATTACTAAAAAAATTAAATAAAACAAATTTTTAGATAATTTAAATTTTAAATTAATAAATAAAAAAAGCATTAGAAAAATAAAAAAGATCAAGAAAAATAAATTAAAAGAGCTTTTTTATTATTTTAATTTTATTTTATAAATAAAAATATGTTCTTTGATTTTATATAATAAATTTTTATTTAGTAGATTTTTCTGTTTTAGTATAGTAATGACAGAAATATTAATAATATCTCTAATTCTTCTCTAATCAGTATAGTTTTTTTTTGCAAGCTCAAAATTATTTAGGTTTAGAGGTTGTTTGTACCTAATAAGGGTATTTAAAACTATTTAAATAAATTTTAATAATTGTATAAATTTTCAAATCATTGATAATTAACGTAAATTTATTTTTTTTAAAATAAATAAAATATTAAAAAATTAGGATAATTATTTAAGAAAAATAAATCTGTAAATTTATTTATTTATATTTAGATATTTAGGATGAATTAATAATACAGTAAGTATATTTTTTTCTTTTTTTTCTTCAAAATTAAAATTAAGATACAAATTTATAATTTATTACTCAAATTTTTATTTAGATTTAATTCTTTATTGAAATAAATTTAGTAATTACTTTAAAATAAAAAACTTGAAATATTGAGATAAAATTTAGCTTAGCTTTTTCAGAGATATAAATTTGTTTAGATAAGAGTTGTTTTGTTTATTATCGTTAAATATCATATTTATACTTTTATTTGATATTTAAATTTATGATAAATTATTATTTTAAACATTAATTTACTTTAAATTAGATAAAAATATTATGATTAAATTCTCAAATTTTTTGTGAAATTTAAATTTTTTTAAAATAAATAATAAAAGAGGTATTTTAAATATTAAAAAATAAAAAATTAGTTTATTGAATACTAAAAAAATATTTATCATATGAATCCATAAATAAATATATTAATAAGTGATACAATCTATTTATTTTTTTATGTAATCTAAAATATCAGAATAATAAATTTAGAATAGCAGCAAAGCCTAAAATGAAAGTTATTAGACTTGCATTGGATGCAGTAGATTAGTTATTATTTCCTGAAGCAGGATTAGATAATGGTTTACATACATATCCAGTATCTGCAGTTGCTGATTGACCACTTGGACAATCAGCTACACATGTTTTACCATCGTAATATTAACCTACAGGAATATTACTACTACCAGAAGCTGAACTGCAAGATTTACAAACCCAACCATTAAGATTAGATCCTACCACAGACAATTTACAATCAGTGACAGAACATATGTTTCCTTATCCATGAGTAAATAAGTTTTATATCGTATTAGTTGCTCCACAACCTGCACAAGTTGAAGAATCAGTAGAGCAGGTTACACTAGCTCCAGGATTAGGAGGGTTTTAACAAACAAATCCAGTATCGACAGATGCTTGTTAACCGATAGGACAATTTTTCACACAAGTTTTACCATCAAAATATTAGCCTGCAGCAACATTAGCTCCTCCAGATGCATTTTAACAAGAATTACAAACCCAACCATTAAGATTAGATCCTACCACAGACAATTTACAATCAGTGACAGAACATATGTTTCCTTATCCATGAGTAAATAAGTTTTATATCGTATTAGTTGCTCCACAACCTGCACAAGTTGAAGAATCAGTAGAGCAGGTTACACTAGCTCCAGGATTAGGAGGGTTTTAACAAACAAATCCAGTATCGACAGATGCTTGTTAACCGATAGGACAATTTTTCACACAAGTTTTACCATCAAAATATTAGCCTGCAGCAACATTAGCTCCTCCAGATGCATTTTAACAAGAATTACAAACCCAACCATTCAAATTAGATCCTATCACAGATAAGTTACAATCAGTGACAGAACATAGGTTTCCTTTTCCATGAGTAAATAAGTTTTATATGGAATTAGTCGTTCCACACCCTCCACAAGTTGAAGAATCAGTAGAGCAGGCTACAGAAGTTCCAGGACTAGGAGGGTATTAGCAAACAAATCCGGTATCTGCAGAAGCTTGCTATCCTGGTGGGCAATTTTTTACACAAGTTTTACCATCAAAATATTAACCTGCAGCAATATTACCACTACCAGAAGCATTTTAGCAAGAATTACAAATCCAACCATTCAAATTAGAGCCAATTATGTTGGAAGAGCAATCAGTAACTTCACATAAATTACCTTTAGATTTACTGAATAAGTTTTAGATATCACTTGTCGATCCACATCCTCCACAGGTCTATGCATCTTTTGAACATGCTACAGGTACCCCTGGATTGATTACTTAACAAGTATACCCTGTAGCTGCACTTGCTGATTAACCAGGAGGGCAATTGTCTGTACAACTTGAACCATTATAATATTTTCCTTAAAAAGGTGTTTAAGCATTAACAAAACTACAAGAATTACAGACCCAACCATTAAATTTAGTTGCCTAAGTGCAATCTTAAACAATACAATTATTTCCGCTCACATAATTAAAGTAGCCTTATGTTGCAACATCGCTTCCACATCCTTTACACGTAGAAGAATCATTAGAGCATGGAACCGCTACTGGAACTGGTCTGCAAAGGTAATCAGTATTAGCACTTGCTGATGTTCCAATCGGGCAGCTTTTAACGCAAGTATCAGCATTTTCATCATAGTATTCACCTTAAGGGATATTATCACTTCCAGTGGCAAGGGCACAAGATTTACATATCCAACCATTTACAGATGCAGAAAATGCATATTAATGACAATCAATAACAGAGCAATTTTACCCAGATACATGTTTAAACATGTTTACAGTATCGGGATTATTTCCACATCCATTACATGTTTAAGAATCTTAAGAGCATTAAACTTAAGTTCCTGGGTTAGGTGGGGCTTAACAAACAAATCCAGTAGATTAGTCTGCTTTATAACCTGAAGGACAAGTATCTGTGCAAGTTTTATGATCATAAAATTTACCTTTTGGAATATTTCCACTTCCAGAAGCAGTACTACAGGAGTTACAAACATAACCATTTAAAAATCTAACTCCGTTAGTAGAGCAATTAGTAACTTAACATTGGTTAACTCCGTTATTATATGTAAATTATTAAGTGTAATAATCATTTTATCCACATCCATCGCAATTTTGATCACCTTGATCGCAACCAACCCCCTAACCTTGGTTTACTACTTCACAAATATAACTTGTAAAATCTCCTGCTTATTAACCTTAAGGGCACTCATTAACACAGTTTGTACCATCAAAATATTGACCTGATGTAACTTATTAATCACCATTATAACAAGAATTGCAAATCCAACCATTCTTGAGATTTCCAATGGTTTAACAATCAGTAACATAACAGGATCCATTTTAATAGGTAAATAGTTGCTAAATGTCAGGAGTTGAACCACATGCAGAGCAATTCTGGTTACCATATGAACAAGGCATATTATTACCTAAAATCTAGGCTTTTATAGCTGAAAATGAAATACAACTTATGAGAATTAAGAAATTTAAGTTTTTCATTTTAAATAAGATTATTTTTAATGTTTTTTAGTTAATATAATTACTAACTTTCAGAAAACTGTAAAACACTAATAATATTTAATGATGAATTTGAAACTGTCAATATAATATTAATTTTTTAAATATTTCTTTTAAATTATTTAATCAACAATTTGATTTTTAAAAATCATAAGATACAAAAATCACAATTATTTTATTTAAAATTAAAAATTTTTATTTTTTATACAAAAATGATTTCTAAAACAAAATTTATCTACTATAAATATTCAAAAAAATTATCTTTATGAAGATATAAAATATTTTTTATTCCTGAAAAATTAAAAAATCACGTAAATTTTGCAGAGGTATTTCATTCTTAACTGTGTATTCTAAATTACAATATATTTAATTCAGATATCTATAATTAAAGAAATCAGATTACAGAGCTATACTAACCTGAAAATATTTATAGTATTATTATAATTATTACTAACATTAACGTAATAACGCTTTTTAGCTTACACAAGCAACTTTCCTGTATTTATTATGATACAGAATTTAAATTACAAAAAATAATTAAATTAATCCTACCAATTCTTTAAATGTTATCTTTCAAAATTTAATTACTTTGATCTAATCTGAAAATAGATGAATTTTAATATATTGAGGATATTTATGGTTGTTTTAAAAAGAGTAAAAATAATTATTTTATTTTTTCAAAATTTTTTTAAATATGTCTTTCAAATCAAAATATGACTGTCATCTATTATTCTTACAATAAAAGCACTTTATATGAATTCCATTTAAAATTATATTTAAAAACATCTTAAAATAATGATAAATTAAAAAAATTGTATTTATTTATTGTCCATTTGTAATATAAAAAAATAACCTAAATAAATATATTAAGTTATTGTTTTTAGCTTGAAAGCATGATAGCGAAAAACAAATAAAAAAATAATTGTTTCACTTTTAAAAAATACAAATTGAAGAATCAGTTTTTAATTAAGAAAATCGTACTTGAAGATATATTTAATAAATAAATAAATAAGTTATATAATTAATTCTTTCTTAAAAATTCTAATCAATTCTGAATAAGTTATTAACTAATAGTGAATTTTCAGAATAAAATTGTGTAATTAAGAAAATAGATTAAAGCGAAGAAATTAGTTTACAGATTCATTTGAATCTATTTGACAAGCATTTATTTTTTTGCAAATTTTTAATGTTTATAAAATAAAAATATTTTATAAAATATTTTTGATTTAAATTTCTTTATTTTATATTAAAAAAAGATTATTTTTAATAAGTAAGTATGAATAATCTGAATAAATATTTTATAATATATTTTTTCAATCCATAGAGATTATTCTAATCATAACAGCAAACAGATAAGATGTTTCAATTTAAATTTTTATTAATAATGTAAACTGATCTTCTATCTAATCAGTTTACAATATCTAAAAAAAGATTATTTATTATTTGTAACTTAAATAAATAAATTGATGTTTATATTAATTTAAAAAAAAATTAAATCAGGTGTAACGTGATTCTTCAGGCTTTAGTAATTTATATATTTTATATCTAATGTGTGATATATTTTTTTATTGTTCAATTTATGACAACCAACATCAGCTAGTTAAATATCCATTAAGTTATATTTCAAGGTATATAAATATTAAAATATCAAAGAAATTTTTATAAAGTTTTATCACTGATAATTATTTGAAAACTATTTAGATTATTTGTTAATATTCATGTCTTAAAATGGTAATTATTTCTTTTTTCCTTACTTAGTCTTTTGATCTTTTTAACAAATCAAATGAGCATTCTATTTATTTAATTGATAAAAGAGATATCTAAAGATTAGGTAAAAAATAAGTAAATTAGCTGATCTGTGATTTGGTGTATAGAGTGTTATTAATTTAATAATAAATATCTTATTATAATTAAAAAGTTATTTTTTTACATTATTATTTGAAAAATATAAAATAAAAATTTAATTATAATTCTACCTTTTTTAAAGTTAATAATTTAGCTATTCTTTTTTTTTCGATAGGTTTTTTATTTACTTTGAAAAATGATAGCGAAATGTTAAATATATTTATTTCAGATTCACGTATTCTGTTTTGAAATTTGATTACATTTATCAAATAAGTTATATAATTTATTTGTTATTAATTTTCTTATCAATTCTGAAAAAGATAAATGATTAATTCCTTCATAACATATTGCAGATCACAAAATTAAAACCCCCAACTGTAAATAACATAATTATTTTGAATTCAATATTAATAAAATGTATTATCTAAAATATAATAGAAGCAATATTTAGATTATTTTATAATAATTTTGTTATAGTTTTAAAATTTGAATATTAACCATAATTAAAAAGGTATTAATCAAAAATAATAGAAACAAATAAAATGCTTATTTTAAAATTAAACAAATAAATTTATTTTAAAAATTATGTGTTGCATCTGATTATTAAAAACTATTACTTATTTTTAGAATTTATAATTTTTTCAATTAACAAAATTTCATATTAATTTTAGATTTACTTTACCTATTTTCTTTTACTTAATTTGAATGCTGGTTAAAAAGAAGAAAATTAATTTGTAAGCAAACATTGTTACATAATCAAATTGATTTTATTTTTAAATAATTTATTAATAATACAATTAAATAAGTTACATAATATGTCATTTATTTATTCAAGATATTAGAAATATTAATTTTACAACTTATTTTAAAAATAAAATACTTGATTTATATCAAATTAATTACTCATTTACAAATAGTTTTTGATTTATAAGTGAATTGCTTTCATAATAACAAAATGTTTTCATAATAATTTAAATTTGGAAGTTATTGAATTTGATTAAAAATTGAGAATTGCTTTACAAAAATATTTAATATAAATCTAAAAAAATATAGTCATCCACTTCACTCAAATGGCAAATAAAATTTATTCCTTAAAACCACAAAAATTAAAATAAAAAGTAAAATTTGATTTCTCCCTGAGGTTTTATTTAAATCATGGTATCTAATTAATTAATTATGATGAAAAAAAAAAGATAGAAATATGATTCATGGATAATATTTAAGATTAAAAATATGACTGGCTTATAAAAGCTTGGTATTTATATAATTTAATAAGATATAATATTAAACTAAAAGTTCCAAATTATTTGATCGTTTTTGGAGAATTCGGAGGGTTTGCTTAAGAGGATTTAATTTATTTAAGTAAATTTAATTTTTAAATTTTTTTATTTTTAATAAATAAATAATTTATTTACAAACAAAAATATGAATGATATTTATAAATTTAAAATCAATAATAGCATCTATAAATAAATTTATATTTTAGGTTAAAAACACTTTTTCAAAATATTAATCCTTTTTCACCAGTTGTTTATCATCAGAAATTAAAATTAAAGACAACTAATCTTTTTGATTTACGATACTTGCTTTTTACTTTCAAATTTTATGATATATTCATTGAGCTAAAAAATTATAAAATAAATCTGTGTAAATTTTAAATAAATATCAAAATACAATAAACTTTTAAATTAAAAATTATTCTTTAGATTAATAAATAAAATAATATTAGTGCAATAAAAAAGATAAAAAAATAAATCAAATAAAAGCTATCAAATAAATTCAAATATATTTTTTTTTTTATTCGCTTTAATAATTAAAAATATGACAATCCAAAACAAATAAACTGTTTTTACTCAAAATTAAGTGTCAAATTTGAGAGATTAATGCATTTTGCTAAACCAGAACCTAAACCTGACACGCCTTCATCACCAATTTAATTAGACCTTTTTAAATATTGAAGAAAAAATATATCATTAAATAGTTAATTAGAAGGAAAAAATGAAGAAAAAATATGAAATAATAAGATTAATTAATAAAAAAAGCAAAAGTTTAAAATAAATGATGAGATTAATTAACAAAGAAAATACAAAAAAAAACAAGCAAGATAAAAAGAAAAAGAAAAAAGAACTTTATTGTTTTTAATTAGTTTTTATAATTAAAAATATCACAATCCAAAATAAATAAACTGTTTTTACTAAAGGTGAAGTGTCAAATTTGAGAGATTAATGCATTTTGCTAAACCAGAACCTAAGCCTGACGCACCTTCATCACCAATTTAATTTAAACTTTTTAAATATTGAAGAAAAAATATATCATTAAATAGTTAATTAGAAGGAAAAAATGAAGAAAAAATATGAAATAATAAGATTAATTAATAAAAAAAGCAAAAGTTTAAAATAAATGATGAGATTAATAAACAAAGAAAATACAAAAAAAAAACAAGCAAGATAAAAAGAAAAAGAAAAAAGAGCTTTATTGTTTTTAATTAGTTTTTATAATTAAAAATATCACAATCCAAAATAAATAAACTGTTTTTACTAAAGGTCAAGTGTCAAATTTGAGAGATTAATGCATTTTGCTAAACCAGAACCTAAGCCTGACACACCTTCATCACCAATTTAATTAGACCTTTTTAAATATTGAAGAAAAAATATATCATTAAATAGTTAATTAGAAGGAAAAAATGAAGAAAAAATATGAAATAATAAGATTAATTAATAATAAAAGCAAAAGTTTAAAATAAATGATGAGATTAATTAACAAAGAAAATACATAAAAAAAAAAGCAAGATAAAAAGAAAAAGAAAAAAGAACTTTATTGTTTTTAATTAGTTTTTATAATTAAAAATATCACAATCCAAAATAAATAAACTGTTTTTACTAAAGGTAAAGTGTCAAATTTGAGAGATTAATGCAATTTGCTAAAGCTGAACCTAAGCCTGATGCACCAATTGCACCAATTTAATTAGACCTTTTTAAATATTGAAGAAAAAATATATCAATAAATAGTTAATTAGAAGGAAAAAATGAAGAAAAAATATGAAATAATAAGATTAATTAATAATAAAAGCAAAAGTTTAAAATAAATGATGAGATTAATTAACAAAGAAAATACAAAAAAAAAAGCAAGATAAAAAGAAAAAGAAAAAAGAACTTTATTGTTTTTAATTAGTTTTTATAATTAAAAATATCACAATCCAAAACAAATAAACTGTTTTTACTCAAAATTAAGTGTCAAATTTGAGAGATTAATGCATTTTGCTAAACCAGAACCTAAACCTGACACGCCTTCATCACCAATTTAATTAGACCTTTTTAAATATTGAAGAAAAAATATATCATTAAATAGTTAATTAGAAGGAAAAAATGAAGAAAAAATATGAAATAATAAGATTAATTAATAAAAAAAGCAAAAGTTTAAAATAAATGATGAGATTAATAAACAAAGAAAATACAAAAAAAAAACAAGCAAGATAAAAAGAAAAAGAAAAAAGAACTTTATTGTTTTTAATTAGTTTTTATAATTAAAAATATCACAATCCAAAATAAATAAACTGTTTTTACCCAAAATAAAGTGTCAAATTTGAGAGATTAATGCATTTTGCTAAAGCTGAACATAAGCCTGATGCACCAATTGCACCAATTTAATTAGAACTTTTTAAATATTGAAGAAAAAATATATCATTAAATAGTTAATTGAAGAAAAAATATGAAATAATAAGATTAATTAATAATAAAAGCAAAAGTTGAAAATAAATGATGAGATTAATTAACAAAGAAAATACAAAAAAAAACAAGCACGATAAAAAGGAAAAGAAAAAAGAGCTTTATTGTTTTTAATTAGTTTTTATAATTAAAAATATCACAATCCAAAACAAATAAACTGTTTTTACTAAAGGTCAAGTGTCAAATTTGAGAGATTAATGCATTTTGCTAAACCAGAACCTAAACCTGATGCACCTTCATCACCAATTTAATTAGAACTTTTTAAATGTTAAAGAAAAAATATATCATTAAATAGTTAATTAGAAGGAAAAAATGAAGAAAAAATATGAAATAATAAGATTAATAAATAATAAAAGCAAAAGTTTAAAATAAATGATGAGATTAATTAACAAAGAAAATACAAAAAAAAAAAGCACGATAAAAAGAAAAAGAAAAAAGAACTTTATTGTTTTTAATTAGTTTTTATAATTAAAAATATCACAATCCAAAACAAATAAACTGTTTTTACTAAAGGTAAAGTGTCAAATTTGAGAGATTAATACATTTTGCTAAAGCTGAACCTAAACCTGATGCACCTTCATCACCAATTTTATTGTTACTTTTTAAATATTCAAGAAAAAATATATCATTAAATAGTTAATTAGAAGGAAAAAATGAAGAAAAAATATGAAATAATAAGATTAATTAATAATAAAAGCAAAAGTTTAAAATAAATGATGAGCTTAATTAACAAAGAAAATACAAAAAAAAACAAGCACGATAAAAAGAAAAAGAAAAAAGAGTTTTATTGTTTTTAATTAGTTTTTATAATTAAAAATATCACAATCCAAAATAAATAAACTGTTTTTACTAAAGGTCAAGTGTCAAATTTGAGAGATTAATGCATTTTGCTAAACCAGAACCTAAGCGTGATGCACCAATTGCACCAATTTAATTAGACCTTTTTAAATATTGAAGAAAAAATATATCATTAAATAGAGTAAGTTGCCATACAAATTTACAAAAAGCGAGTTTAATATACCAGTTTTTATATTTTATAAAATTAAAATTTTAAATATTTTTTATGTGTTTTTTTCCATCCTAGGTTTTCAAAATTTATATTTTTCAAAAAAATGATATTATATAAGAATATGTGGTATATATAATTTCAAATTTGACATTTTCTGAATTTAAAGCTTTCTATAAACTCAAAAATAAAGCTATTTTAAGCTAATTTAGCTTTATATTAAGTTATTAAGATATATTGCATTTCGCCTTTTATAAATTAAAAAGGCGGCATTTCACTCTATTTAATTAGGAGGGAAAAATGAAAAAAAAATATGAAATAATAAGATTAATTAATAATAAATAAAATTAACAAA